>NW_024870910.1:2980000-3135000 GCF_019054845.1 Dipodomys spectabilis | reverse complement strand
GAACATTTGGAGGGGGGGAGGTGAACCCCCTCCTCTACCCCCCCCCCCCACAACTTGACCCTTTTCTCATGTCTAATTTCATGAAACTAAAAACTCTAAGGCCGGGCAGTGCCGGTCTGCTCGTTGGGCTACACACCCACGGAATCAAATCTTCTTTCAAACTCTCGGGCTCTCCCTTCAAAGGCCAGGAATGTTCATTTTATCTCGTATTTAACCGATTCCCAGGCCTGACTGGTGGGCAGACTCCCCTCCCCTTCTCTCCCCCCCTCCTCTTGGCCTCCTGGTGGATTATTATTATTATTGTTGTTGTTGTTTAACTCAGTAGGTTCCCCCCTCTGCACACCTGGCTTTTCATATTTGGTGATATGAATTTCATGGCTGTTATGTAAAGTTTAGCAGGAAATGCAGGAGCCGTGACTCCAATACCTAATGTGGCAATTTCCCCCAGTGAACTTGGAGAGGCTCCGGGGACCCACTGCTGCTCTCTCCTTGGGTATCTGCGGATCATGCTGTAGCCCCACCGGGGTCCAGGGGGCCCCGGCTACTCCATAGAAGACTCCTTAATCCAAGCCCAGGAGTTGGTGGACGAGCCTGGGATCAGCCAGGTGCTGACAGCCTCAGGCAAGTTAGCCATGGAGAAACGCTAAGAAACTCCAGGTGATCTTTTTCCATGGCTCCATCCAAGTTGGAAGCTCCCTTGCCAATTTCTCAGTGTGTATCTGCCCAGATAAGACTAAGCTCTTAGGAGTTAATTAACCTGTGGTCCAGCTACAATTAATACGGAGAAGAGAAGACAGGAAAGGAAAGCATCCGGTGGAAGGTGGAAAAATAAAAGTAACTTGAAGCCGACTAGATTCCTTTGCACCGGGGGCCGGTCACAGTTAGTTACTGACTTTCCAGCTGGGAGGCCGTCCTGTGCCATTTACTGTAATTGAATTGCTGTTATAACACCTTTCAGGGGCATAGCAATGCGTTTCATAAAAATAAATAAATAAGTGGCTCCTGAGGCCTGAGGCTGCCCGTACCCCTGCTGGTGACACAAGCCACTCACCAGCAGAATCAGAAAACAGCACACTGGGGAAACCGGGCTGGGTAAGGCCCCAGATGCACAGCCAGCATGGGGGGGGGGGCAGGAGAATTTAGGGGGTGGGCAGAGTAGGGCCTCAGGCTCGCCAGTACTCTGAAGATGCTGGGAACCCCCAAATAGTCCCCAAATTGGAAGCTGAACCTGAATCAGTAAATGGCGGCTAAGGTCTAGAATGGGGCAGAGACGAGGGAAATCAATTATTTGGGCAGAGGCTAAACTCTGAACCACTGAGCACTGAGGCCTTAGCTTTCCTCTCCCCCCCCCCCCTCACTTTCTTTCTTTTCTTTTTTCCTTCCTTCCTTCTTTCTTTCCTTTCTTTCTCTCCTTTCTTTCTTTCTCTCCTTTCTTTCTTTCTCCCTTCCTTCCTTCCTTCCTTCCTTCCTCCCTCCCTCCCTTCCCTCCCTCCCTCTCTCCCTCCCTCCCTTCTTTCTCTCTCTTTCTTTCCTTTCTTTCTTTCTTTCTTTCTTTCTTTCTTTCTTTCTTTCTTTCTTTCTTTCTTTCTTTCTTTCTTTCTTTCTTTCTTTCTTTCTTTCTTCATTTTTGCAGGTCATGGGGCCTGAACTCTGGGCCTGGGCACTGTCCCTCAACTCTTCAGCTCAAGGCTAGCGCTCTACCACTTGAGCCACAGCACCATTTCTGGCTTTTTCTGCTTTATGTGGTGCTGAGGAATCAAACCCAGGGCTTCCTTCTCTCTTTTGTTCCTTCCTTCCTTCCCTCCTTCCTTCTTTCCTTTCTCTTTCTCTCTCTCCTTCCTTCCTTCCCTCCCTCACTTTTCCTTTCCTGTATGCCCCTAGCCTCTGGAAAAATCTATTCTCCTAGAAGAAACAGTTTCCAGGTGGGTGACAGGGCCAGGAGCGGGAGGGGATGGAGAGGACCGGGCGTGCAGGGCTTTCTCCTTGCCTCTCCTCTCAGAATCCTTCTTCCAAGCATTTAAAGGGCCTTTGGGACCCCTCGCAGACAGCCACCTTGCTTCTCAGCCCTAGCCTTTGACCTTTATTCTTTATCTTTTTATTTTCTTGTATTTTTCTCAGTTTGCAGAAGGTTTGCTCACTTCCTCACCTTCTCTCACTTTTTCTTCACCTCTCCACAACGCCCACCTTTGATGCAGGGGCCCAGCCTTTGTCGCTGGCCATTATGACCTCTGCAGCGGCAGTGTTTGCTGCACACACTGAGCATCTTAGACTGACAATGTCCTCCCAGCCTTTCACCCTGGCTTCCATGCAAGTGGCCAAGACAGCAGCGGCTGATGGTGTGGCCACACTGGTGTTCATGGGCTGGGAGGGAAAAAAAACCCTCTGCAGCCTCGCCCCTCTCTCGCTACAGTGTGCGTGGGTCCCTGGAAGCAGCCGGGGACAAAGGTTCCAGGGAAGCTTCAGGTGCGTGGGGAGCTGACATCTTCTCCCTGACCCTCAGCCACGGGTGTCTGTGAGTTGCGGAGCAGAATTGAAGATGTCCAGAAGCTCTGGGCAGCAGCAGGTGCTGCCGTGGGGGTGGAGAGCATGGGGGGGGGGTCAGAACTTACTGAGCAATGAGAGGAAGACTTGGGGCCACAGGGTATGGCAACCACACCCCATTTGGTTCCACCCTTTCTGGGGAGGGCACCTTTGGCTTTTTTGGGGGGTGGGGAGGGGTTGTTAGACATAAAACCTTCCGAACCAAAACAAACAAACTCTCCAACTGGTCTTGAGGATACTTGGCTTAGCTGCTGGCTGGAGAAAAGCCCAACACATCTGAACACAGGATTCTCTGTCTGTGGGGACACCCAGCATCTTTGATTTGCGCCTCGCTATCTCCAAGAACTAACAGGCCTGCTCCTTCCTGACTAATTCATGAGGAATGAAGGGGGAGGCACCCGAGGGAGAAAGGGCCTTGGAGGACATTCAAGGAGGGCAGGGCGGGAGCTAGCCTGCTCCCCTGGGGTCAGCCTTGGGGGAGGAGGGGAACAGTGGGGCTGGCTGATGGCAGAACCCTCTGGAAGGAATCTCTGCCAACCAGGGAGGTTCTCTTACCTGAAAGGGATGCTGTCTGTCTCCTGTGCCTCATCTCCCCGCCCCCCCCCCCCCACTTGTCTGGGGGGGGGGGAAATGAACGCTATCCTGTGCACCTTTTCTCTTTCTGATCAGTAATGCTGGCTCCCCAGCAAGTATGGACTTTTGGAGAACAAAGTTGATTCCCAACAGCTACAAAACAAAAAATCCTTTGGAAAAGACAAGGAGAGAAACCACGCAGACAGACCTGAGCGCCGCCCTCCCCCCCCTCCCCCCCCCAACTCAGCAGCTCTTTCCCCTCTGCTCTTTTCCTAGGCACACATGACTATTCCTGTCTTCTCTTTTTGGTGCCAAGAAAACTGAGGTTGGGGGAGGTGAGGAACTCTACTAGGCTTAACCAGCTACCAACAAACTGGGCCTGGGTAGAACCAAGTTGGGCCGCAGGTACTGTACCAGGAAGCACTAAGTGGGGGAGCCCCACTTACTTGGGGCAGTAAGGAAAGCATCTCTTTGGAGTCAGGGCGGTGCCCATGCTTGGGGGAGCTGTTATGCTAAAGGTGGGAGTCTCACCCCTTTCTTTCCTTTTTTAGTTTTGTTCTTTTAGTACTTGCACCAGGACTTGAACTCAGGACCTGGACACCTCCTTTAGGCTTTTCTATCAAGGCTGGTACCCTATCATTTGAGCCACAGCTCCGCTTCGGCCTTTCTGCTGGTTCATTGGAGGTAAGAGTCTCAAGGACTTTCCTGCCTGCCTGGCTTCACGCTGGGAGCCTCAGATCTCAGCCTCTTGAAGGGTTAGGATGACAGGCTTGAGTAGCAACCAGTCTGCTTGCAGCAGCATGTGACCCTGTGAGTTGTATTCTCTTGCTTTTACAGATGTACACATAGAGGACAGAGGTGTAAGGACCGTGCTGAAGGACACAGGTAGCTAGCCAGCAGCAGAGGTAAGCTTTGAACCTGGGCCCTGTACCCACAAAGCTGCTGCTCACACAATTGATCATGCCCTTTAGATCAAGTTGAGCAGAAGCCTATTTGTGGAAGCGTTTCTTATTTGAAGATTATTTTGGGCTGAGGATGTGGCTCAGTGGTAGAGTGCTTGCCTAGCATGCATGAAGCCCTGGGTTCGATTCCTCAGTACTACATCAACAGTAAAAGCTGGAAGTGGCGCTGTGGCTCAAGTGGTAGAACGCTAGCCTTAGCAAAAAAGAGGCTCGGGACAGTGCCCAGGCCCTGAGTTCCAGTCCCAGGACTGACAAAAAAAAAAGGATATCTTCTTCTATACAGTCTTAATAGTCAGCATACATATGTGACAGAGAAAGTGAGGGCCATGAAAGGTCTTGGGAGGGAGGAAGAGGCCCAGGAGAGAAGGATGGGAGAGGTAGCTCAGTGATCAGGCATGGCAAATGCCAAGTCTCCCGGCAAAACCACTTGAAGGGAAACAAAGGAAGAAGATATCCCTTTTATGGAGATAGATGTCTTGGCCTCTGTTTTTTTCCCATTCCATAAGTTCAACTTGAACATTTCCATTTGGTAGAGAGCCAATTTTGTTTTAATGTTAATACCACATCCATAGGTCTATTGCAGACATTGAGAAGATTTGGGGGATGTATTTCTTATTTGCCATCTACCAAGGATCATTTTCTCCTCTGCCACAAGGGTCTCTGCTTGTTCTTCATGGGTGTGGTTCCTTTTGGGGAAGCACTCTCCGTGGGCAGGACCATCGTGGATGCCAAAATTACTGCTTTGTGTCTTGGGGAGCCAGGTCAGGCTGGTTCTACCAGCCCCCATTGACGCATGCCAGAATTTCCAGCCTTGGTTTACCAAGTTAGGGCAGCTCCAGGTTTCTTCAGCTCACCCTCTTCCACTGATCAGGAGTGACAATACAAGTGCATGTTCAACCAAACCTCAGGGATAAGCCAGGCACGGGTGTCTCATGCCTGTAAAACCAGCTACTCAGGAGGCTGAAATCTTGAGCATCATGGTTCAAAGCCAGCCCCGGTAGGAAAGTCCTTGAGACTCTTATCTCCAATGAACCACCCGGAAGTGGTGCTGTGTCTCAAAGTAGTAGAGCCCTAGCTTTGAGCAAAAGAGCACTGGGAAGCAGGCCCTAAGTTCAAGCCCCAGGATAAAAAAAGAATATTGTGCCTGGCACCTGTGGCTCATGCCTGTAATCTAGCAACTCAGGAGGCTGAGATCTGAGGATCTCAGTTCAAAGCCAACCCAGGAAGGAAACTCTGTGAGACTCTTATCTCCAATAAACCTCTAAGAAAACTGGAAGTGGTGCTGTGGCTCAAGTGTAGAGCGCTTGCCTGGAGCTGAAGACCTGAGGGACAGCGCCCAGGCCCAGAGTTCAAGCCCCACAACTGACAAAAAAAAAAAAAAAGAATATTGCCAAGGACAAACCAAAGTATAATATAATATATTGGTGATTGTGAATTTAATTTGGTGGCTAGATATAAACTAAAAGTCACCTCTCCATGAACCTCAGCCTCTAAGATTTCTTTTTCTCTTTAAAATACTTCAACAAAGCAGTTCATGAATATCATGTCTCTTGATCAATGTTGATCCTTTCATCCTTTTCACCAATCCTTTTCCTCTCCTGCTGCTGCTGCTGCTGCTCCTCCTCCTTTTTGGTGTTGATATTAGGTCTTGAAGTCAGCACTGTCTCCCTTAGCATTCTTTTTTCTGCTCAGGGCTAGCACTCTACTACTCGAGCCATACTTCTGCTTCCAGCTTCTTGGTGGTTCATTGGCAATCAGAGTCTTACAGACTTTCCCACCCAGGTTGACTTTGAACTGCCATCCTCAGGTCTCAGCCTCCTGAATACCAAGCATTACAGGCATGAGCCCTAAGCACCCGGCTAGCATCTAATATTTCGAAGGCTGCCGTGAAAGAAAACTTACCTGCTTATTATTCTAGTGACTCAAAACAATGCAAGGAGAGAGACTCTGAATTTCCAGCTCATAGGGAGAAGCCATCAGAGGAGTTACTCATCTGACAACACATCAGCCCAGGACAGCCTGCCCTGGAGAAATACTAAAAGTTCAGATCAACTGTGCCTACCTGGTTTTATCTTTCAGGGGTATTATGATCTAGAACTTTCCAGCCTGGAAAATGGGGGCCCTCAGATATTTTGAGGAGGTGGGAGTATGATTTGGACCCTGTGTACAAATGGAAAATACAGAACTCAGAGAGGAAGGGGAGAGTGATTGTTTAGCTGCTTCTTGTAGAAATAATCTTATTTGTACATTTTTAAAACATCGATTTATTGAATCGATAGGAAGTGCCCAAAATGAATCCATAATCCACACTCTCATAGGTTTTAAGATATTCAGGGAGAACCAAGAAACATAGCATTATAATATAAGCTGAAAGAGGTGGAAAACTTGAACATGAATGCAATCTCTTCTGACATGGGCCCTGGGAAAGGTTTCATGGTAGAGAGGACTTGGGACTCAGAAGATGTGTGTGTGTGTGTGTGCGCTCGTGTGTGTGCTTGTGTGTGTATCTGGGAACTGTGGCTCAGTGGCAGAGTGCTTGCCTACCAAGCATGAGGCCCTGGGTTTGATTGCTTAGTATTACATAAACAAAAAATGAATAAGTAAAATTCATTAATTGAATTTTTTAAAGGAAGATGCGTGTGGAAATTGAAGAAAAAGAGAACATATGAGAGAGAGAGAGAGAGAGAGAGAGAGAGAGAGAGAGATTCCACTGGTCTGAACCACAGAGCATAGGAGATGAGTTCAGATCTTATCCTTATTTCTCTGAGGGGACAATCAAGGTCATTGTGTCTTGAATTATTGAGACTTGTTGAAGTGGCTGTTTTTATACCACAGAGTTTTTTTTACTTTTCTTTCCTTTCCTTCCTTCTTCTTTCCTTCCTTCCTTGCTTCCTCCCTCTCTCTTCCTTGCTTCCTCCCTCTCTCTTTCTTTCTCTCTCTCCTTTCTTCTTTCTTTCTTTCTCTCCTTCCCTCCCTCCTTCCTTCCTTCCTTCCTTCCTTCCTTCCTTCCTTCCTTCCTTTCTTTCTTTCTTTCTTTCTTTCTTTCTTTCTTTCTTTCTTTCTTTTTTTCTTTCTCTCCTTCCCTCCCTCCTTCCTTCCTTCCTTCCTTCCTTCCTTCTTTCTTTCTTTCTTTCTTATCCTAGGGTCTGAACTCAGGGCCTGTGGAGTTCTCATGCTCAAGGCTAGCACTGAACCACTTGAGCCAAGCTCCACTTCCAGCATTTTTGTTGTTATTGTTTTGTGGGTGGTTTTTTTTAAAAAAATTGTATTTAATTGGAGGTAAGAGTTTCACAGACTTTCCTGTCTGGTCTGGCTTTGAACTATGATCCTCAGATCTCAGCCTTCTGAGTAGCTAGGATGATAGGCATGAGCCACTGATACCCAGCCAGAATTCTTAAGTGAGTGTGTCTTCTCACATTTTCAGAGGAAGAGGAGTTGATTTAAAATGGTTTCCTAGGAGGTGGGAGTTGAACTGTTGTCAAATCGAGTTCCTTGTCTCTTGGACATGTACATGATGGTTTAAGGAAGAGAGGAAGGACACACAGAAGCCAACCAAGTTGTGGAAACAGTGGAGGAGATTAATACTTAGAGAACTGCGGCCAAAGGTATCCCTGCCAGCAAGTATTGCTAAGTTTGTGCATGTGCCAAAAATAGCTGTACCTTTGGCTTCTCCTTTGGTGCTGTGTCTCCACCAGAACAGATGCAACCTGCTCTTTTGGCTAGTTCTCTCTGAGTCTCTCTCTCTCTCTTCTCTCTCCTTTGGGGCTAGATGCTCCTTGGGGACTGAGGCTGGCTGGTTCCCTTATGTTTCCCAGCTTTTGGCACTGTGCCAGGCTCATAATTAAAGCTCAATATATTCTGCATGAATGAATGATGCAAGCTTAAGAGTATAGCTTTTTAATCTGTGTTAATGTGGGTGGGAGCATCCAAATATCATTTTATGTATGCCATTTGTATTTTTTAATTAGGATGGCAGCGGATTGTCCTTGTCAAATGGCTCTTATTTATGGTGGCACCAGCCTGGTAGTGCAGAAGAGTCTGAGAAGGATTGACATTAAACAGTATGCTCAGCCTTGACCCGGTTTAGTCACTTCCAAGGAACCCAAGAGCACCAAGGGTGAGCACCACTCTCTGGAAAGCGTTCAGATCAAAGTGGTTTGATTGGTTTTAGTCACTTCCTAGCTTGATAATGAGGCTCCACCAGGATCTTTACATTGGCCTTCCTTCCTTCCTTCCTTCCTTCCTTCCTTCCTTCCTTCCTTCCTTCCTTCCTTCCTTCCTTCCTTCCTTCCTTCCTTCCTTCTTCTTTCTTTCTTTCCTCTTTCTTTCTTTTTTCTCTCTCTCTTTCTTTCTTTTTCTCTTAACCATTCATAACCATGGTAAAACTTCACAAGATTGAACTTAAACACACACACACACACACACACACACACACACACACACACACACACACACGCTCATCTAATGACATGGATTCTTTTGTATTTTTTGTGCTGATCTGGGCTTGAACCCAGGACCTGTGCACTGACTTATAAGCATTTAAAAAAATTTTTTTTTGCCCAAGACTACTGCTCTATCACTTGAGCCATAGCTACACTTCTGGCTTTTGGGTAGTTTAAGAATAACAGCCTCAAGCCGGGCGCTGGTGGCTCATACCTGTAATCCTAGCTACTCAGGAGGCTGAGATCTGAGGATCTTGGTTCAAAACCAGCCTGTGCAGGAAAGACTGTGAGATTCTTATCTCCAATAAACCACTAGAAAACCGGAAGTGGCGCTGTAGCTCAAGTGGTAGAGCACGCGCCTTAAGCTGAAGAGCTGAGGGACAGTGCCCAGGCCCAGAGTTCAAGCCTCATGACAGACCAAAAAAAAAAAAAGAATAACAGCCTCATGGACTTTCCGTCCCTGGGCTGCTTTGAACTGTGATCCTCAGATCTCAGCCCCTGGCATCTGGCTTATAACATGGATTCATAAAGGTTGAGATCTTACTGCCACTGATCTAAGGAAAGAGAAAGACCCATAAAGGGGAAATGATTCCTCTAAGAGATTTTCATGTCTTCCTTTCACACCATTGTTCTGCAGAAACATTTTCCAACAATTGGATCTTGGAAACAAGCATGGAGAAAATGATTACATGAAATCAAAACACCATCAGCTTCCTCTGAATTCTACCTTATGTTTTAGCCTCTCTATGGCTCCCTGGCTTGGAATAATTTCAAGCTCCTACTGGTTTGTGGCGAGACATCTTCTTCATCTCTAAATACATTTTTCCTTTAAAAAAAAATTCCTCCTACCTCCTTGTTCATGTGAAATCTCTTGTAAGAATTCAGATTGCAAAGGAATTCACAGGTGGGGTGGAATACGTTTTTGAGCCTTATGTTTACTGACGTTCGTGGCTCTGGGGGGAGTCAAAATCTCCAGTAAAGAATGATCTCACTTTTGTTTGCTTTGAGTTGATGGGGCCATGCTACTCTCCACACTGATCTCAGAAACACTAGCTCTGCCTTGGTATCCAGACAAGTTAGGGATTGTAAAAACATGTCACTCAAAGACGAGTTAACATTTGAGAACTACATCCCTCTGCTGGAAGGGCTTAAACTAGACACAGTGACAGTCAATATTACAATACAATTCTAGAGAGCTGTGACAAGAGACGTAGATGAATTGTCCATGCTGCTGCTTTGGGGTAGCTCTATATGCAGAGTGGATGACTTTGTGTTTATATTCTGATCGGACCCTGCTTGGAGTTTGTATTCGGAATGCCTTCCTTCTCCCAAGGCTTCTGTGTTAGATGTGATGCCCAGGAAAGTGGTGGATGCTTTGAGAGGTAGAGTGTAGTGAGAAGTCTTAGGTCACTGGGAATTGCCTTGCCAGTCCTCACCCCCTGATGAATCTCCCTCCTTCCCTGGTATGAGGTTTTGCTCCAGTCACGAGCTCCTACCATGATGCACTCACTGCCCTACCTCATTGGACCCAGTAATGGGTCCAGTTTGTCAAAGTCTGGGGCCTCCGGCACTGGGAGCCAAAATGAACCTTTAGAATCTTTAGTGAATCTTTAGAAATTCATTGTCTCAGGCGTTTGTTATGGCCACGGAGAGCTGATGAACACAGAGCCAGGGTCCTTCTCTTAACCACCTGGGGGAATTTGTGGTTACCAAATCTACACCTTGGAATGGAAGCCATTATTGCAACAAATGTGTCAGCTTCATATTCTCAGGGCAAACATGCCTAGTAAATATGAAAGCAGGAAGATCTACAGAGTAGAAACCAATATTATTCTCCAACCCATGATTATAAATGCAAACAAGGAGATACTTAGGGGATAATATAAATAACGCTGGAAGAAATGTTTTTATGCTTAACCATTTGTCCAGATTGTCATCATTTAGTTTGGGTATATTTTAGACCAAAGTCTTTGAATTAAGACATATTGAAGTTCTCTGTGTTTGTGTGTGAGTGTGTGCTGACCCCGGAGCTTGAACTCAAGACCTACATGCTGTCCCTTTGCTTTTCTGCTCAAAGCTGGCACTCTACCCTGTGAATCACAGCTCCACTTCTGACTTTTCAGTGACTAATTGGAGATAAGAATCTCATGGCCTTTCCTTCCTGGGCTGGCTTTGAACCACAATCCTAAGATCTCAATGTCTTGAGTAGGATTACAGACCTGAGCCACTGTTGAACTATCTTAAGGCTCTTGATTGAAAACTGAGAAATGAATAAAATAGTTATTACTGAATGGATAGTATAAACTCTAAGGAAATCTAGATGTTTGGGACTTTCTCTCTAAACAATAGTATAGAGTTCCTCTTTTGGAATTATAAGAGTTCCTCTTTCGGAATTGTAGCTTTGGTGACGTACACACAGATTTGAGTTTGTTTTTCAATTGGAGGCCAAACAATGAAAGAACTGGCACTAATTCCATCTCTTTCTGAGAAAGGTAACACTAAGAACAAATACTTAATGTTTACTTGTCAAGGAAGCAAGCGTCTCAGGGCACTGAGCTATTATTTTGGCATAAATCTCAAATGGAAAGAAAATACAGAAATGGAATGCAATATAGAACTAAGACTTTTTGTGTTTACTCAGTTTGGTGAAGAGGGACCAAGGAAGAGTTGGATCGCCTACAGAAGGACAATGTGTGAAGGGACATTTTTCTCAACTCTGACATTATTAATTAAAAAGCCCCCCCCCAAAAAAAAATCAGTATTAATCCTAGGAATTGGAAAAATTGAGGGAAAGGGTGGAGTTGGGAGATTTTGAGAAGGATGGAGGGGGTGATATTGATCAAGATACAATGTGATCGTAAACTCACATATGGAATCGAAACCACTTTGTATGACTACTTGAAGACCATAATAATATAATTAAAATAATAATTTTCATTGACTCCTCATGATGCTAGAACATTTCTGCATTCATACAGGATCACTAATCTAGAAGTCTTTTTTTTTTTTTAAATGCCCGTACAGGGCCTTGAACTCAAGGCCTTGAATGCTGTCCCTGAGCATTTTTTGCTCAAGGCTAGAGCTCTACCATTTGAGCCATAGTTCCACTTCAGGCTTTTTTTTTTTTTGGAAGTTAATTGGAGCTAAGAGTCTCACAGACTTTCCTACCTGGGCTGGCTTTGAGCCTTGATCCTCAGATTTCAGCCTCCAGAGTAGCTAGGATTACAGGTATGAGCCACAGTGCCCAATTCAAAGTCTTTACTTGTATAACATGGCCTCCAATAATCTTCTGTGGTAGCCAGTGGGGGAGAAAAATTGTTAATATATTGCCAATTCAGCGGGCATAAATTGCTGGGATCCATTTATGGAATAAATTACGCTCCTAAGCCTTCTCAGATGCGAGGCCAATAGAGATTTTAAAGCAGCAAAGGAAAAATGCAAGATTTAGCTGGAAGGGGCAGTGGTTCCTATTGGGAAGTCTCTCTGGAGTTCTTCCTCTGTGCCCCTGTGAAGAGATTAAAGAGCTCCTTTCTGAGCTGAGACTTTTGTAGCCACATGGAGCTCTTCAGAAATCCCCATGTGGTTTTCTTCTTGGATTTAAATAATGCATCCAGGCATAGTGCAGTGTGTATGGAGCAGTGAGTCTGAGGGAGATTAAAAAAGAAGAAGAAGAACTCTGCTTGAGTTTCCAGACAGGGCCAAGAGGGAGAAAGCTCCTCACCCCCAAAGGTGCCATTCTCTGATTTACGTATCTTCTTGGAGAACCCTGCACCAACATCCCTTTTCTTTTCTTTTCTTTTTTTGGTAAAAATATCCTGAAGTGCAATTCCTGGGTACTCGTGAATGCCAGGTGAGTTTCTTTGATTTGTGGTTTTGCACATTGCTGACGATGAAGTGGTGCTTCAGCTGCGGAAAGGTGAGGAGAACTTGATTTCCATGTGGAGATGAGCTGCTCTGTCCTCTCAACCGACAGATGGAAATTCTGCTTCAGAATTCATTATGCGAGGCGAAGGACAATGGTGCAGATTTGAATCTGCTGAACAGGTCCAACAGGTCACAAGAACAGACCGTTAAAAAGTTAAATCAATTGGAACATTAAAATGCAGAGGGAAATACCTTAATAGGGCAGTTTCTAGGTCCCCCGATGTTCTGAAGTTTCTGTGTCTCGTTCACTTCCCTTGCACAATCTCTTTGAGCCATGAAACTACCCAGGCCTTACTAGAACTGTATATCCATGTAATACCTTGACATATGAACAGAAAAATGATAGCCCTCATGCCAAGACAGCCAATGCCTTCATGAGCAATAGGGGCTTTCTTGGGCATCTTTGGAGAGGCTAGAAAAGGCTAGGAGGGTATCCCTGGCTGCAAGTCCTACTGGGTCTGTTGCTAAGCTTATGGCTTAGCAATGTGTATTGTATGCTTATGGTACAGTAAGTTATGACATAACACAAGTTCATCACAATGAGTACACACACACACACACACACACACACACACAAAGCAGACCAAGAAAAGTTGAATAATGGCCCATTCTTTTCCATTGTTCTAAGAAATTGTACTCATGAATTAATCCTCTGATGATATTCCTCCCTTCCAAAAGTGAGCTGTGATATCTGAAACTGACATTGTCCTATATGCGGCACTAGGTAATCAGGCCTGGCTTACTAGGTAATCAGGCCTGGCTTCTGGCTAGGGTGGATATGTTGTCAGTGTCTGTCTTTCTGTCTGCTTCTGTGGCTTCTGACTCTATCTCTCTGTGTCTGTGTCTGTCTGTCTCTGTGCCTGTGTCTATATCTGTCTCTCTTCCATCTCTGTCTCTCTCCATCTGATCACGGGCTCTGGGAAGGCTTAGGGAGGTCACTGGAGGTAGAACTGGAATCTCCTGCAGACAGCGAGAGTCTGAGGTCTGTCAGCTGAGACAGCGAAGTTAAAACCAAGACTCTGCTCTGGTCAAGTCTGATGATGACATCACGGTGCTTATGTGGGGACAAGCTCATGGAAACCGCCCAGTGAAGTCAATTTCACCTTCCTGGGATGTTGTCTGTTATGGGGTTTGAACTCGGGGCCTGGGCATTGTCCCTGAGCACCATTTCTGGTTTTCTGGTGGTAAATTGGAGATAAGCATTTCAAGGACTTTCTTACCAGGTCTGGCTTTGAACTCAGATCTCAGCTTCTTGAGTAGCTAGGATTGTAAGTGTGAGCCACTGGTGTCCAGCTTCAAACTAGTTTTTAACTGTCATGCAAAAATACTGTCTGAGTAACAACTACATTCCTGCAACATCACCAAGAGAATGGGCTTGAAAACCAATGACATAGAATCAGCTGCCGTTTGGAGTAGTACCCTCCCATTTCCTAACTCCTTCCTTGGGTGTAAACTATTTTGCTTCATTATTATGGCAGCTTTGGAAGGCAGGTGGGGCTGATGTAATCATACTGTTATGTCATAGTATTATGCCATCATCGTAGAAGATGATAGATTTCTGGGGAGATGGAGGTGACCTACTCTAGCTGATAGGAATAATAGGAATGTCAGTCTTCAGACCCAGTCTCAGGTTTTTCTCACTACTCCTCGGTATCTGAGTTTGGGAGGAGGCAGTGGTCTTGATTAGAAGCTTAACAACAAATACTCTGAAATCAAATGATCAAGCATTTGAATCCTGCCTATGACTACCAGGCCTCTCATTCTCTCTGAAGTTATAAATCAGAAGACCAAAGGTGCAACATTGCTTTGACACATGTGTAAAGTCCTGGAAATGACATCCCACATTGAAGAAGAAAGTTACTCGGGTCTTCAGAGAAGATAACAGATAAGGCTGAATTCACATCGGAAAGAATGAGATGATGTCACTTGTCTAGAAATGGACGTGTCTGAAAACACTGGGAGTGAAGTAAGCTAGGTCCAGAATGACCAAAGAGTGCATTATTTTCTCTCTTATATGGAACATGGCTCCAAAAATTGTCCAGACAAATGCACACATAGGAATATGTGCATAAATACATAACCAAGTTGACTAAAGTACAATATATGCAGAAGGGACCAAAATGCACTGCACGCAGAAGTGGACTTGTTAAATTACAAGTCCCCTGTGCACTCATTTGTAGATACAGAATAATCTTGTTTTAAAGGCCAAATGTAAACTGTGGGTGATTCCAATACAAGACTTCATCATTGACATTGAAATGACAAATTCAAAATTAACATACCCTCCCTAGTATTTTAATGTATTCACAACTTTTCCTATAAACTCTATTCTCCCTTGTGTGTATATATGTGTGTGTGTGTGTGTGTGTGTGTGTGTGTGTGTGTGTGTGTGTGTGTATGTGTGTGTGATATCAATGAACATTTACTGTTTTCAAATTTGTCAAGAATACTTTTCGAAGAATCTGGTTAGAAATCAAAAACAATGTTGGTATGGTTGGCTCACGAATGGAATCCTAGCTACTCAGGAGGCCAAGATTTGAGGATCATGATCGAAAGCAATCCAGTGCAGGAAAGTCTATAAGACTTTTGTCTCCCCAAAAGCCAGAAGTAAAGCTGTGGCTCAAGAGGTAGAGGGCTAGCCTTTAGCAAAAGAAGCTCAGGGACAGTGTTCAGGCCCTGAGTTCAAGCCCCAGGACTGGCAAAACACATACACAGAAAAAAAAAATCAGAAATAGCGTTAAGGATGTATCTCAATGATTAAGTGCTTGCCTAGCATAGGTAAGGTCCTGAGTTCAATACCTACCACCATAAAAAAAAAGACAAAAACACTGTGATCTATTTGTATCAATGGAGAAAAATTATTTTAATTGAGAAAAGATTTTAGTGACATTTGCTCATTGGTTCTTGGAATCGATATAGGCTTTTTCATGTTTATGATTTGTTATTATTCTTTGTTGTTTTATTATTAGTATTTGTTGTTCCTATCAAAGAATGTTTGCTAACTAGGCACTGGACGCTCACACCTGTAATCCTCCATACTCTGAAGGCTGAGAGAAAAATCATAGTCGAAGGTCAACTGGGGCAGAAAGTACCCTATCTTAGAAATAAGTAAAAAACTAGGGCTAGAAGTGTGGCTCAAGAGGTAGAGCACCATTCAAGCAAACGTTGGGCCCTGAATTCCAGCCCTCATATTGGCAGTATTCATACTCTCTCCATATAACATTTGTTATGTTGGATCAGTGCATTTGATGCCCACCCCTTAGGCCCACTGTCCAGCAGGAACTTGTGAGCATGGGTAAATACTTTTTAATTATCCTGATGAAGTGTGCGGGATGTCTGCTACCTGACCCGACTTGCAATCAACTGCGATCTCCTAAAAGCAGACGAATTGATTGCCTCCTCCCCAACTAGCCAGAAGAGCGGGTCATACATCATCCTGCCCCTTTGAAAAATCCAGCTTCCTGATTGATTTTATGACTGCCCGTGGCAGCAAATTCTTCAGCATGAATTCTAGCAGGTGAAGAAGTATTTCCTATAACATGCTTTAAATTTCCTTCACATTAACTTCTCAGAGTGATCTAGTCTCTGAGGGAACAATGGAATAAGGATCTATCAGTTTTACTGCCTAGTACATACCTTTTTTTAAAAAAAATATTATTATTAAGTGGTTGTACAAAGAGGTTACAATTGCATAAGTCAGGTTGTGAGTACAATGCATCTTGACCAACGCCACCCCTTCCGCCTTCCCGACTCAACCCCCTCCCAACCCTACACTCAAGTTCCAGTGCCTATCTGTAATGCCTAAGTAAACCTGTCTTATTTTGCAGCCTAGACACGGTCATTGTACCTTTTGAAATCTCCCATCATGAGCAAATGTACACGGCACTCATTTTCTTGCTCTTCTCTGGAATTCGGTCACCTCTGAACTACATTTCTTAAGATGAAGACGCGGAGGCTGAAGACTGTCTGAATGAGCCTGCATTATTCACCTCCAGAATGAGGTTGCATTATGCTTTCATCCTCTTTTTATCCTTGCAATTGTTCTATACAGAAAAAAGAAAGAAAGAAAGAAAGAAAGAAAGAAAGAAAGAAAGAAAGAAAGAAAGAAAGAGAAAGAGAGAGATAGGGAGGGAGGGAGGGAAGGAAGGAAGGAAGGAAGGAAGGAAGGAAAGAAGGAAGGAAGGAAGGAAAGAAGGAAGGAAGGAAGAGGAGGGAGGAAGGGAGGGAAGAAAGAAAGAAAGAAAGAAAGAAAGAAAGAAAGAAAGAAAGAAAGAAAGAAAGAAAGAAAGAAAGAAAGAAGAAAGAAAGGGAAAGAGAAATCCCTTGAAGGCAACAGAAAGTTTCTTTGAAGGATTTTTATCTAGTTCATTCTCATAGACAGTGTGCTATCAGTTTCCCATAGCACGATCTAGCTGTGTGTGTGTGTGTGTGTGTGTGTGTGTGTGTGTGTGTGTGTGTGTGTGTGTGTTAGAGCATTGTCTCTTAGGAAATTCCCCAAAGGGGCTTTGACATGCCCCCCTTCCTTTTTTTTAATTTGGTGCTAGTTCTGGGGCTTAAACTCAGGGCCTAGGTACTGTCCCCGAGCTTTTTGCTCAAGGCTAGAGTCACAGCTGCACTTCCAGCATGGCTTTGGTTCTTTGTGTTTTTTTTTCTTTTTTTTTTGGTGGTTAATTGGAGATAAGAGTCTCACAGACTTTCCTGCCCAGGCTGGCTTTGAACCACAGCCTCAGATCTCAGCTTCCTGAGTTGCTAGGATTAAAGAGGTGAGCCACTGGCGCTCAATTCTTTGATATGTCTTTACTCAAATATTTGTAATCCACTGAGAGGGGGAGTAACTTGTATTTTTACTAAGTAGAACAATCATCTATTCTTTGCTGCTTATTTGTCTGTTTATCATGCTAAGAATACCCAGCAAGCATTCTTACTGTTGAAGCAAAATGCAAATAAAACATACAGCTATCCAAAGGCCATATTTTCTCTAGATAATTCAAAAATGTCCCTCTTCTCTTTTCACTCCCAAATAATATTATTTTTAGTAGGTTCTTTCATTAGTTTTGCAATGCCAGCATCAAGACGGAATCATTTGGTGACTTAAAAAAAAACTTTTGTAAGATTTTTAAAAACATTAAAAATGTATTTGAATAAAATGTATTTGTCCATTTATTGGGCTGGATGAGAGAGAAACCTGGGAGTTGGTACTTGGTGAATTCATTCAGCTTTGGAGATGTTAGAATTTGTGGAGACAAATTCAAACACAAGCTCCCTCCCCCCCCCCCAAAACAAGATAGCAAATAAGCAAAACAGAGAAAACTGAAAGTATACGCTGAAGTAAAAGTGAGCTTAATTTTAATTTCGGCTTTTTGTTGGTTTGTTTTTTCTCCAGGTCCTGGGGCTTGAACTCAGGGCCCAGGGGCTATCCCTGAGTTTCTTTGTGGCTCAAAGAATAGTGCTCTACTACTTGAGCCACAGCCCTACTTCCAGCCTTTTCTGTGTTAATTGGAGCAAAAGAGTCTCTCTCCTGCTTTACTTACTCTCTCCTTAGGAGACAAAATCAGCTCAAAGCAGCCTAGATGGCACAAATAAGGCAATAATGTCCAATGCATCAGCTATGCATAGGGGCTGTGCTAGGCTCTGTTATTATTATGGAATTCTGACAGTAGGTAGAGAAGATGTCCTTATTGTACTGTGCTAGATTAGTTGTTACAGCACCAGACTATTGAGTATACTTCAAGGCAATGAGGGAAATAAGCAAGAAAGACCGTTGGTTGCCCTTTCGGATACCCTGACCTCTGCCAATAGTTTTCATATCTAAAGACAGGACAGAGAGGCAGAGGTATTGTAAGGGCTGAATGGGCCATCCTTTTGAAGACTTACTATTACTTACTAAGACTTACAGGCAGACTTACTACGGTTTAGTGTGTCAAATCTACTTTGCCTGTCATTTCCTAAGCAGGATGCTGAGCTCCACTGTCCTGGTTAGGATTTGTAAATAGGCAAAAATATTCTTTTCTGAGCATGCCGTTAGTAGCATGCTTTATTAATGTGGATAAAACCCATATTAATGAGCACCTGCTTTGCACCCATTTGCCTTGTATCTATGATCGGGTTTCACTATTTACTCTGAGTTAAAAAAAATAATTTCAGACTGGACACCAGTGGCTCATGCCTGTAAAATCCTAGAGACTCAAGAGACTGAGATCTGAGGATTGCAGTTCAAAGCTAGCCTGGGCAGGAAAAACTGTGAGACTCTTATTTCCCTTAAGTACCGGAAAAAACACAAAGTGGAGCTGTGGTTCAAAGTGGTAGAGTGCTAGCCTTGAACAAAAGAGCTCAGGAATAGCGCCCTGAGCTAGGATGGATACCCCAAAATAAAAATAAAACAAACAAAATTCTATATGCTCTGACCGCATGGCGCTGAAACCCCACCCCTGCAGTTAAAGCAGGAAAAGCAGTCTTTTGACAGCACAAGGACAAGTCAGCGGGTAGACGCATACAAACGTGCCCACGCTGGTGTGTTTGGGGGTGCTGTGGGGGCATTGTAATTATGAGTTAGGAAGACACGGGAGTGAATTTGATCTTTTGTTTGCTCATTTCCACAACAAATCCAATCTGAAGGAGAGAGAGAGTTACTGTGCCTTTATTCCTCCTCTCCTCTTCCCCAACATATATCACTGTGTCATCCTGTAAGAATTGCCCAAAGAAATTAAAAAAACAACAGCAACAAAAACAAAACGTTGGCACACGGATTGCTTAATGTGGCTCTTCCCACCTGCCTGTGTTGTTGTTTGAGAAGAGTAAAGGCATGAACATAAGTCAAGCCTTTAGGGTAGGGAGGAAGGCCCGCGTCTGAGAATGCCAGTTGGCTTGGGTGTCGGCAGAACAGGTTTTTGGCAAAGGCCCCAAAGACACCGTGCTTCATAGTTTGGGATTCCCGGCCCTCACCCCGAGGATGCTTAGCCAACAAGACACTAAAAAGGTCTGAGAGGAGAAGGAGGAAGCTGATGCCCTAGATGCAGACCTCAAAGGAGGAAGCAATGCCGTTCAACCAGGTTGATTTCTTTATTTTCCTCGTGAGGGTTTCCTCTGACATTAGTGACCACGCATTTTTGTTTCTCCTCACCAGATTCCATTCGACTCCTAAGCTTGCTTACTTGCACTGAGTTGTTGCATTAAGGCCTAGAAGATCTTAGGTAACTCTTGGGATGTCTTTGTTCTCGGGGTACTACTCTTGATGACCATGCCTGATTGCAGTTGAGGACCCTGACCCACAGAAATGCGCAGCTGTGGGGAGCGGGGGTGGGGGGTGTCACAGAGCAAGGAAAGCACACAGCTAGGAAAGAGCTGGAAACTACGTAGGTGTCCTGCAGCAGGCTAGTGGACCACAGTTCAGGGTCCGTTCAGACAGTGAGTATTATTCACCAAGAAAAAGAAAGGACCCATCAAGCCCTGGAGGGACATTCAATACACACTGTTGAGTGAAGAGAGTCAATCAGAAAGGCTTCATACTGTAGGAGTCTACCTATGTCATTCTCAAAAAGGCAGAATGGTGGGGATGGTAAAACATGAGTGTGTGTGTGTGTGTGTGTGTGTGTGTGTGTGTGTGTGTGTGTGTGTTGGTTGGTTGTGGGGCTTGAACTCAGGGCCTGGGCTCTGTCCCTGAGGTCTTTTGCTCAAGGTTAGTGCTCTACTACTTTGAGCCACCGCACCACTTCTGGTTTTTTTTTAAGTTGGTTAATTGCTCATGGGGACTTTTCTGCACAGGCTGGTTTTGAACCGTGATCCTCAGATCTCAGCCTCCCGAGTAGCTAGGATGACAGGCGTGAGCCATTAGCACCCAGCTAGCCCCTTTTTGTCATTCGTGGTGGTGGTGGCATGGGCTTTTGAACTCAAGGCCTCATGATTACTAGGTGAGTGCTCTGTCACTGGAGTCACACACCCTAGCTCTGGTCTTTCCTCCTTTCGTTGATTTTTCCAATAGGGTCTCTTGCTTTGGACCCATTTTTAAGAGTGAACTCCTCCCCTCCTGTGTCATTGATGTGTTAGGAGCTTCGCAGTCAAGAATGGGCCACCTGGTGAGGAGTGGTGTGCTCACCTCGAAGAGGATGGGGTGGGGGTGACTAGCATCATGCTCGCTCCTTGGCTTCTCTGAGGGGCCAGGTTGGACTGGCTGAAGTGGGTCATCTTCAAGGTGGGGAAAAAGACATCAAAAGAGAGAAAAAGACATCAAGGACACATAAAAGCATAAAGATGGGGAGAAAAGAACAGAGGAAGACAGGAAGAGGAAGAGGGAGAGAGGGAGAGAGAGAGAGAGAGAGAGAGAGAGAGAGAGAGAGAGAGAGAGAGAGAGAGAGAGAGAGAGAGAGAGCGCATGCATGTGACTTTGATAGGCCAATCAGGAAGCCGGCACAGCTTCCCATTGCAAGCCAGGTCTTGGTACACGTTTCTGGAATAATAAGCACGGAGACCTTCACACTTTCTAGCAACAACCGGGGCTAGAATTCTCTTTTGATTCTTCCCCACTTTGAGCCCTTGGAAGGAGAAGCTAAACCACCAAAGGAACTAGATCCTGTCTGCCACCATCTTCTGTAATTCACCATCAGGTGTGTAGCCGCCATTAATCATGCACGATGTCCATCTGTGTGCCTGTCATTCGGGCAGCTCCCCACCGTCAGAAAAGCAGATGACAAACACTTGGCTGGGAGGGTCTGGAGCACTGACTGGAAAGAGCATTTACGTTCCTTTGCCTACATTTTAATCGCCACCAAATCTCATTTACTCTCCCAAAATGAGACACTTAGATTTGGAGCGCATGGAACAAATCTAATTCCATTTATTTGGCTTTCTTGCTCAGCTGAGGACATTAAGAGGTCTCATATGTTACTGGGAAATATAAAGTTGAAACACACTTGCACACACACACACACACACACACACACACATACACATGTATACCCCAACTTGGATGCAATTGGGAGCTACCTGAACAACAAAGTTGTGAATGCTTGGTTTTAAATACAGAATCACAGAATAAAGTGGCACACTCTTGTAGGCCCAGTACCTTGGGAGACCCCAGGACCATGAGTTTGAGGCTAACTGGAGAGACATAGTTTGAGGCCAATCTGGGCTACATAGTAAGACCTTATTTCCACTTACCCTTGTCTCCAGTTACAAACACAAACGACACCAATAAGCCTGGAATCATACATAAAGACAAGAGTTTTCTTTAGTTGTGTCACACACACAAATGCTTAGGAATGGAAAATGTAATCTTCCAGTTACTTAAAACAACAACAACATGGTTTTTCTTTCTCTAGTAGAGATTATGTGGGTAAGCTGTTTGTCTCTGTCACAAATATCTGAGGTAAATCAGATTGAGATAAGGAAAAGGGTTGGGGGCTTTTCTTTGGCCAGGGTTCAGAAGTTTCAGTCTGTAAAAGCAGTCTGGCAGGAAGGCTTTGGGCCTGTGGGAAGGCCGAGAGTCATGGTTAGAGTACATGTTGGAAAAGGATATCCACCTCCTAGAGACTGGGAAGCAAAGAGAGGGAAGAATGGAGAACGGGTCACAGTATTCTCTTCAAGAACACAATTCCAGTGGCCCAGCCTTCACCAGGCTATAACTGGCAAAGGCATCCTCCTCTCCCCATAGTGCCACAGGCTGGTGACTAAGCTTTTCACACGCCGGCCTTTGAAGGGCAAATGTCCAAACCACACCAGATGGTGAACAGAAGAACTGCGGAATATGACTCAGACATGAAATCTTGCTCAGGATGCACAGAGAGCCACGCTGGTGGGTTCCTTTGTTTTGGCACAGCACTTGAATCTTCCTGAGAGCGTTGGAGGTTGCCAACCTCAGAACTTCTTCATAACAATTTTCTTTTTTCTTTTCTGGGGCTTCAGCTCTGGGCCTGGGCGCTGTCCCTCAGCTCTTCAACTTAAGGCGAGCGCTCTACCACTTGAGCCACAGCGCCACTTCCGGTTTTCTGGTGGTTCATGGGAGATAAAGAGTCTCACGGATTTCCTGCCAGGGGCTGGCTTTGAACCATGATCCTCAGATCTCAGCCTCCTGAGTAGCATGAAAGGTATGAGCCACTAATGCCTGTCTTTTTACAACCATTCTTTACATAGGCTCACAGCTTCTCCCTAAATACACACTCCAGAAAGGCTTGACCCTAGTTTTGGAATCAGAAATGAAGTCATATTCTGCCGCTCTCTACATCTCCTTTGGCTTCCAGAAACATCTCTGGACCTATAAAACACATGCTTTGAGTTTGTAGAGGCAGGTTGAGGTTGTCCCTCTTCCAAACTCTTTTTGTTGTTGTTGTTGTTGCTGGTACTGGAACTTGAACTCAGGGCCTGGGCACCATCCCTGAGCTTTTGTTTTTTGCTCAAGGCTAGTGCTCTACTGCTTTTGGTTTCCTAGTAATTAATTGGAGTGAAGCGTCTCATGGATGTTCTTGCCTGGGCTGGCTTTAAACTGTGATTCTCAGATCTCAGCCTCCTGAGTAGCTAGGATTATAGGCATGAGCCACCAGTATCTGGACTTTTTTAAAAAATTAAATCAAGGCTAATGCTCTACCACTGAAGCCACAGCCCTATTTCTGCTTTTCCTTTTTCTTCAGGCGGGTGGTGGTGGTGGTAAAATATAATGCAGTTAGGAGTCTCATGAACTTTCCTGCCCTGGCCGGCTTTGACCCAAGATCCTCAGATCTCAGGGTCCTGAATAGCCAGGATTGATTACAGGTGTGAACCAGCGGTTCCTGACTAACCTCCTAACTTCTGTTCAAGCTTGTCCCAGGAGCTCTTGAGTTGTGGATTCACAAGAATTGGAGGACTAAGTTGTCGGGACAGAGCATCATTCACAATTTTTATTTCAGTCAAGCTACACTCTATCAATCCAGCTTCTAGGTATAAACTGGAAGAGCTACCAAGGGGAGTTCTTGACAGTGGGATTTCCTTCCCACGGTAACAGGTGTTTTCAGCTGTTTCCACCAAGCCCCTATTGTGACCTAAAGGGATACTCTATCTCAGCCATCATGCCAATGCATATCTAACCTTAACATCTGCCATTGGTCTTTGGCTATGGCAATTTGGGTATGGTTGAACACGTAGAGATGTTGACACCATCCTCATTGGCATCAGCACCAGCAACGCCAGTGCTGAACTCGGGGCCTTCTCCTCTGCTTCTGGGATACAGAAAGAATGGGATTTCCAGAGTTTTCCATGTAACTTCATGTCCAGTGGCTCCCACTTACAATCCCAGCTACTTAAGAGGCCGAGATCAGAAGATCATAGTTCAAATCCAGCCAGGGCAAAACAAAACAAAACAAACAAACAAAAAAACAATTCAAGAGATACTTATCTCCAATCAACCAGCAAAAAGCCAGAACTGGTGATATGGCTCAAATGCAAGAGTGCCAGCCTTGAAGGATAAAGCTAAGTGAGAATAAGAGGCTCTGAGTTCAAGCTCCACTACTGGCACAAAAAGAATTCTCAATGTTTATAAAGTAAGAACTGTAAATACCTCGTTAAGAAATACAGAGTAAAATACTGTATTCACGGTCAGAAAAGACACCAAAAAAGAAGTCATGGAATAAATATAATAATGTCATGGAATAAAAATACAAACTATTAATGGTCAGATTTGCATAATGTTTTATTAAAATGACAATCTCGTGACTGGAAGTTTATAGGGTTAAGATTTTGAATACCTAGATATGCTTAACAATGGCAAACATGCTAAAAAGTTGCCCCAACTTCAATGTTTTTGGCATTACCAAATGTGTCTTGCTTTAGTAGCATACTGAGGGCTTAAACATGATCATTACTGGGGCTGGGAAGGTGGCTCAGTGGTAGAGTGCTTGCCTTGTATGCATGAAGCCCTGGGTTCGATTCCTCAGCACCACATAAGCAGAAAATCCAGAAGTGGTGCGGTGGCTCAAGTGGTAGAGTGCTAGCCTTGAGCTGAAGAGCTGAGGGACAGCACCCAGGCCCAGAGTTCATACCCCACAATTGACCAAAAAAAGAGCTCATTACTAACATTTTTCTGGAACATGAAACAGTCTGAATGCTAGTGAAAATATAGTTTAAGCAATAAAAGACATCGGATCCTGGGGTATTACAATGATAGTTTATTTTCATAAGCGTGAGTCCCATGTGTTGCTTCATAATAGCACCCAGAAAGGCAGAAAGCAGCGTGAATAATTGGATTGTAAAGATTATGTGTGACAGTAGAAGGAGGAATAAATACTTCCAAGTGTCTGATGGTCATCCTTCGGTATTAGGAGATAAAATGTGTCATTATCCATGGAGGACAAGACAAACCACTTAGAATTAGCATCCCCTGTGATAGTGGGGCAGTTCTTGGTGGTCATGTCTTCACTTCCCATAGTCCAGCCCATCCAGTGCACCCAAGGGGTTGAACAGGAAGCCATCCTTGCTTTGAAAAAGAGAAGATCTATGAAAAGATCGCTACTTTAACAAAGCTTCCTGAAGCCTGGCTTTCTTTGTGGAGACTGATCTGAGCATCTTCAGGAAGGCGAGGTGACTTTCATTTGTCCCCTTAGACTACGAAGGCACTGAAGCACCGGATGAGTGCCAGGAGAGGTGTTTGGGCATATGGTGCCACTTGGAACCAAAGGGCTACAGCCTCTTTTATGCTTCCTGAACCTGTATCAATCTTTCTGCCTCCAGCATCTCCATTTCTCCTCCCTCTCCCCCTGCCAGCACGCGCGGGTATGTGTGTGTGTGCACAACCATAATGGGACACAGGGAAGTTATTCTCTGTAAACCATTTGCTCGTTGGCCACTGTCAAAGTCTGGCCAACCCAGGTTGCCAGTTCTCCTGTAGACACCTGTCCATTTGGAACAGGAATGGAAACAGTCACTCATTTCCTAGAAACCATCAAATACCCTGACAGGAAGCCACAGCTCTCTGCTGACTGCAAATATGGGGAAGGAAGGAAAGGGTAATGTGGAGAGACAATCGCTGGTCCTCGGAGCCACTCGAGATTGACAGATGCTTCTGATACCAGTTGGCACAATGGAGTTCGAGGCTGGTTATTTACTGAGGGGGACAATAAAAGCCGCTCAAACTTTAAATTCTTGTCAAGTAACTGGATTTCCACAACACCGCTCTCATGAACTCGCAGTCCACTTGCCGTGGCTCATGCCCCATCTTTCTAGGACTTAGGAAGCTGAGATCTGACCATTGGGGTTCCAAGCCATGTCTGGAAGGCAAGTCTGTGAGGTTCTTACCATCAACTAAATACCAAAAAGCCAGTATGGAACTATGGCTCAAGTGGTAGAGCACCAGCTCTAAGTTAAAGTTAAAGGACAGTGCTCATGCCCTGAATTCAAGCCCCATGACTGGCATGCACGTGTGCACACACACACAAGCACTCACACGTGCACACACACACACACACACACACACACACACACACACAGAGTACCAGATCAATTTGTATTTTCTGCTGGCTTCCTGAATGATGTCATTCTCGGGGAGAAAAAAACAATAGTGGAAATAATCTTCAACGACATCAGTGTTGGATTCAGGGAAAATATGCAAAATGTCACACACAAGCAATTCTGTGTCTCTGGTAGGTAGGTGTATGCGCACATGCGCAAAGGCGTGCATGTGCATGTGGGTGGATAAAAAGACTGTTCTTTTTTTTTTTTTCCTTGTATGATGCTGCCCTGGTCTTTGTAATGTGACATCTTCATAAATCTTGGATGAAAAAAAAAGTATCAGGTCAGGGCTGCCCTACTCCTTCCAGATGAAATGTTGCCATTGAAGTGAAGTCTCTGAGCAGGCTGAGATCTGCGTGGAGGAACTCCTTGCTTGGCAGAAGGTGGGAACTAATGTGAGTTTGATGTTGTTATGAAGCCAGGCGGCTGAGCTGGGGTAACAATATGAGTCTGTTGGACATGTCTTCTGGGTTGTCACGTTCAATTTGCACATGACCTCCTGGCCAAAAAAATGGAAAAGAAGTGGCAGAATGTGGAACTGAAAGCTCTTATTATTGCTTTGACAGCTTCACTCATCTAGAAGTAATGCAAAATGCAATTTATATTTATACACTCTGACCTCCTGTGCAGAGAAGAAAAGTATCTAATGATGGGCCAAGGTAGTGGAGGAAGAAACGGATCTCGATACAGCTGGAATTTGTCTACATTTTTTTTTTTTTTTTGCTTTTCAACCATTCAATTACAGTCAAAAGATAAATGAAACACGCACAGTGCACTGGCAAGGTAGTGACACAATTATTTTATAGTGACTGGGTTCCGGCTGCAAGTCTTGGCAAGGTGGCTACAATATGCTTTATTTCACTGGAGACAGATAATTTGCTTGCTCCCATGGGGACAAAGGCCCTCTGCCTGTAGGTGTGCCATTATACCCATCAGAGGAGGGGAGAGAGAGGGAGAAAGAGAGAGAGAGACACAGAGACAGAGACACAGAGAGAAAGAGAGAGAGAGAGAAACAGAGAGAGAGGGAGGGAGGGAGCAGAACCAGTCAGGAACTTTCTGAGTATGCATTTGGAAAGTTCTTGAGAAAAGCTGACACGTTAATCCTATTAACCAAGATAAATCAAGTCAGGCCTGCTAGTAACTGGGGCATCACTCACTTTCCAGTTGAAATAGGCAGGGGACAGAAAGCACTATTTTCTTTTGTACACCAGAAAATGTACTGGCTTTTATGTTGTGTCTCTCTCCAGTTTCCCCCCCCCCCCCCCGCCCCCACCAATAGCTTCATTTTTGAATGGAATCTGTGAGGCAATTGGTGAGAATGAGAGTCTCACTGTCAGCTCTCTTCAAATAGGGTCTGAGTGTTTCTGACGAATGTTTTAAATGAACATAGATTCTGCAGAAGTAGGACTCAGGGGGGTGGGGATAAAAAAATAAAAAAAGGTTCTGGCTCTTCCTAGAGATTAAAAGAGACAGAAATCACCACTTTTTCTTTCCTGCAAGCGTGTTGCTTGAGACCCAGAAGATTAACCTGGATCCACAAAACAAAGAGAAATGGGGATGGGAAGAAAGGGTATTTTCCTAGGAAAGTTGCTCAAAACCCAAGTGTGCTTTTAAAAAGTCTCCTAATTTTCTTTAAATATTTCTTTTCTTCTTTGAGAGATAAATAGCCTTTTGCTGTCTTCAGTTTTCTTCGGTAGCACACTTGCTCCGCTGTCTCCACCAGTAACGGAGGCAGAAGCTAGACATGCCTTTTCTTAACAAAACAACCACACAATGTTCTTCTATATGGAAGGAAGAGCGTCTAATAAACTCCTGCTCCCAAATCAAATCCTGCCTAGTTCCCTTTCTTATCAGTTTACTGCACCAACTTTCCCCGCTTTCCAGAAGGAAATTATCTGGCAGAGGTGACCCATCCAGTGTCACCAGCTTTCTTTTCCTTCAGAGAACAGAACGCAGTTTTGGTTTGACTTTGCAGCTCTCAGTGGCTTTCCAGCTAGCAGAGTGTGGGTGTGGTAACCGAGGGTGGTGTGTGTGTGTTGGGGGTGGGGCGTTAGGTCTAGCTCAGGGTTTGAATCAGGAGAGCAAGACTGAGTGGATGTCCTTGGCTTTGGAGGGGGGCATCCCCTGAGAAGGCCGGGTAACCTTTTCCTTGGCTAAGAAAACCATCTCCCATCCTCCCCTTTGCCCACCTCCTCCTGATGACCTGGAAAGAGCAGGTCTGGGCTTGGACAAGGGGACCTAGGGGTCAGGAAGGAGAACCCAGAAACTTCTCCAGGAGGTACTGGTTTTGCAAACCACACCAAAAAAGCAAGACTAGAACACAGCAGAGACCAGCCCTGCAGGCTCACCCCTGGAATCTTCTCTGAGATCTGAGGATTGAGGTTGAGAGCCAGCTTGGGCAGGACAGAGGCAGCCCAAAAGCTGGATGTGTGGGGTAGGCGTGGCTCAGGTGGTACAGCACTAGCCTTGAGGTAAAAATGCTCAGGGACAGTGCCCAACACACACACACACACATACACACACACACACATACACACACACACACACACACACACACCATCAAAGCCACTGTGTGCAATCCCAGTGGCTTCACACATCTCCCCATAACCCTGGATTTCCTTCACAAACAGTTGAAGCCAAATGAAATTTGCCTGCTGCCCCCCTCCCATCTTAGGGTTCTCCAATGTGATTGGTTCCAGAGTTGATCAGGAAAGGAGAAAGTGCGGTGACATTATCCCCATAAGCCGCTCCTCCTTCCCACATAATATCAATGTGTGTCCTGGAGATCAGAGGCTCAGAAGCCAGAAGTCAGACTCCTGACCAGGGCATGGATGCCTGAGGGACACCCCAAATGGAGACACACCCCCCACCCCAGATCGATGCCCTTTTTGGCTAAATACAGACATCCAGGCGTGATTCGAACCCCATCCCTAGCAGCCTTCATCTTGCAAGAAAATCGCCATCAGAGCTGCGCCTCTGATTATGGAGAGATGGAGCACACAAGTGGTTTGCAGGATTTGTACATCGCTCTGTGAAAACAGCAGCAACAACAACCCTAGAGGAGCGATCTGAACAGGTTGCCTGCTCTCCATCTCATTTATCCCTTTAGGTTCAAGCTACGACCCCTCTACCCACCCCCTGCAAAAAAACAACCAGTGTGAATAGACTCCCCTAATTTTTGACGACCCCCCCATTCCAGCAACTCGTGTGTCTTGAGTCCTAGATGCCCAGAACTTTCTCCCAGGGAGGCCCTGAGTACAGTGACACCCCCCAATTTGATCTGCGCCAATGAGGAAGCTCAGTCCCTGGTGATGGTTTTTTTTTTGGGGGGGGGGGTGATGGGCACCCTTTCCCATCTCCTACCAGGCGATAGATCCCTGAAACGGGTCTTCCAGCCGGTCCCGCAGGAGTTAACCACCCCCCTTCCCCCAAGGCGGACAAAAGGGAGGCCGGCCCGAGGCTCCCTTTTCTCAGCTGTCAGTGGAAAAATAGAAACGCTGCCCTCCGGACTTTAACTCCAGGCGGAAAGGGCATTTTATTACAAGTTATGACAAGTTGCAGAGAGAGAGAAAGAGAGAGAGAGAGAGAGAGAGAACGCAGGGTTCAATAAAAGAAATGCTGGAGATGGTGAGGAGAAGGCGCGAAGACGGCTTCAAAGGATACGTGTGAGCAGGACCCCGAGATCGGATCGAAGCTGCGGGCTGGGAGCCGGGCCACGTAGCGCAGTCGCTGCGTCCCAGCGCGCGCGCAGGGCGCACGCACTAGCGGAGGCACCCGGGGACACCACCCCGGGGCTCTGAATGCCAGTGCGCCCCCCTGGGCGACCTAGGCCCACCACGTCTGCAACTTCACCTCTCTGAAAACCAGAACTTTCTGCACCCACTCCCCACCCCTCACTACCCAATGGCTACTTGGTGTTTTTCAGCTTTACCTTTCTTTGCTCTCACCCCCTTTCCTCCTTTCCGCCCCCTTCCCTCTCCTCCCCCTCTCCTCTTCACCCTCTCCTCCCCTTTCCCTCCTCTCCCTCTCTCTCTCCTCCCTCTCAGCTCTAGTCCTCAAGAGCGAAGATGCCCGCATATTCCGGCCTCCTAGAACCTTCCAGTAGACTTGCCTGCCCCCCCCCCCCATCAAGTGTTTTACTTCTTCCCTCTCATCTAGTTTACTTAGGGAAAAAAAATGACTTCAGGTCAGACACAGAAGTATTGGGGAGCCCTCTAACCAGGTGGTGTTGGGGGGCTCGCCCTCCTCCCCCTTTTCCCTCGCTGCTTTGCCAATGCCTTTCACCACCTGAGCCTTGCCTGGCTCTACACACGCGTATTCACCTGTGACGTGGAGAACCCCCACGCAGAAAGAGGACGGAGCCTCGCAGGGTGCAGGGTACCCGTTGAGTGAGGGAGAGGAGGTGTCCCGAGCAGCAGCAGCTTGGGTGGGAGCGGGGTGGGGAGGTAGGGCGAGCTGTGTACCTTCCAGCGCCCTCCCCCCCCCCCCAAGCTCCACCGAAGCCTGACACTAGAAACTGCCAGGGACAGTCAGCCACAGTGGGGGTAATATGGAAATGCTAATTAATGATGATGATGATGATGATAATAATAATAATAAAGTGTAGAGTCTTCTCCCCTCTCTCTTTAAAAATAGTGATGCAAATCAGATGTGAGCGATTTTGTCCAACTATAATCGAGGAGGGAGAGAGATCATATACTGCAAACAGATTTCAGGGTTTGGGTGCTGATCGCTTTTAAAAGTTGGTTCCAACTCTTGCAGGCAGCTGCCAGACTCTAAGGAGAGAGGGTTTTAAGCATTTGTTTCAAGTTGGCTGCTTCTTGGGGGGGGGGGGGGTGGAATTTCGGTTGCACCCATTTTTACCTCCCATCCTTCTCTCTGGCAAACCACGCACCCTCCGACTTTATTTCCCCCACCCCGATCTACACTAGCGTGTGACAACTGGCTTTCAGAACTTTCTGATTCTCTTCCTGTCCCCAGTGGGCCTGATTGAGATAAAGCCTTGGTTGTTTGCTCTTCTGGTGAATTTCTCAGCTACAGCTTCCTCTCTATAAAGGGATATCAAAAATATGTACAGATCTCCGCCTCCAATGTAGGACACAAGTTGAAAGTTCCTAGTACAATTAGTCCCCAAATAAATGCCATGAGGACTCCCCCCATACAGAACACTTCTGTACAAACAGATGCTTCAACTAAATAGCCCTGAAACTACATAAATGGAAATTACCACCTCCTGCAAAAAAACAATGAAATGAGAAAGATTATTTCCTTTTTGTTCTCTTATTATGCGTCCCTAGTCACACTAGTACTTTGAAGATAAAAATATGGTTCTCCAAAAATTGATTCCTGTGTGCTTTCTTTTGTTTGTTTTACAGACATTTATATTCTTTAAAAGGAGGTCTGCTTGTCACTGATCAGGAAAAAGTTCGGAAAACTCCAGGATTATTTTCCTGATGTTAAAAACACGGGGAAGACATGTATTTCTAATGGTAGATGATAGATAGAAAAATCTGTCGAATGTTAGGCTCTAGAAAAGGGATGGGGGAGAGAAGGAGGGAGGGAGAGAGAAAGAGAAAAAGAGGGAGGGAGAGAGAGAGAAATTGTAAACGAAATTGCTCCTTTGCCTTATTGGGGTAAAATGACTTATTTAAAAATCTGAAGAGGTGAAAAGAGCAATATAAAAATGCAAACCAATTTTAGAATAGCTCTAGCTTCTGCATTTGGGCACCATTTTATCTTTTTTCCCCTCTTTTTCTGCTCTCCACTTTGGAATCTGGTAATACACCAATTTACACTACAGAATCAAACTTAAATATGCTTAAGATTTCTGTGATTCCCCCCTCCCCCATTCTTGCCCTGTTTATACATTGTGCTCACCGGCTCCTTCTCGAGGAAAAAAAAAAGAAAGAAAGCAAGAAAGCAAATTATGTTGTTTTTTTTTTTTTTAAGTCACACATATCAAACTTTCTCCCACACTCTTCCAAAAACAAAGAAAGCACAGAGTAAGAAACTGTCAACAGCTTATGTTGCTGAAAACAACAGTTGCACAAAGAAGAAAGGTCATCTAGAAGAAAGTTGAAATAAGAACCAACCTATGGAAGGGAAATCGCATTGGCAGAGGCGGGCTATCGTGTGACAAAAATGTGAACAGATTTGCCACTTGGAAATGTATAAGAATGACAGTTCCAGTAAGCAGGAAAAGAGAGAAATTCATAAGAAGCGGTAAGTGAACCGAGCAAGTCCCCAGGAATTTTGTTTCACTCCAAACTTTGCAAATCTCCACACAGCCTGGAGATGCTCTTGCAAACAAGGCAAGAAAAGGAGAGAACATGCACCCCGAGAAAAGTGGGGGCTGCTTTACTTCCTTGAAAAGAAGAATAGGGGACATCTCTTGATTTTTATGGTTCTCTTCTCTTCTGAGGCTTAGAATAATAAATTCACACGGCCGCCTCTCAGCCCCTGTCCATCTTCTTTAGCAAACTTGACATAGTGGAAAGAAATATGACGTGAATTATTAAAGAGTTGTGAGTTGACTTTTAGCCCCGCTTGCTTTTCCCAGACCCCATTACCTGCAAATTTTATCTAGCAAAACACCGCGAGAATTACAGGGCTGCGTGAGCTAGGAAGAACCGAGAAGAAAGCAGAGCCAGAGCCGGGGGCTTGAGAAAACACCAGGGAACCGCAGGGTGGTTTATCTTACCATTGCCAGGGGTGAGTAATACAGCTCACAAAATGCCCCTCTAAGAAGGGGGTCAGTTGACAGAGAGAGAGAAAGAGAGAGAGGGAGAGAGAGAGAAAGAGAGAGAGGGAGAGAGAGAGAGAGACACGCAGGTAGGCAGACAGACAGACAGACAGGCAGACAGAGACACACAGAGAGACAGACAGAGACAGAGTCACACACACAGAGAGAGAGAGAGAGAGAGAGAGAGAGAGAGAGAGAGAGAGGTTTCCTCTTTCTCTGGGCAGAGCTTCATAGCATTTTAGATTATCTTAAATTAGTTCTTAACTTTAGGAGCAAGAATCTTGTCAAGAGCTCTCCATTCCGTCTTTTCTCCTTTCTGAACAACTCTTGCTTTAAGCCACTGGCAAACTCTTCTTAAAATGAAAGAAACATTTTCTCTGTACTCTGAAACATAGTCCACATAGCTTTTCTTTCTTATTAGCATAAATTACTCAAAGGAGGGAGGTTTCATCGTGTTATTGCAATGTATATATAATATACATTGATCAAATCCATTTCATTTATATTAGTCTGTCTTAGTCCTCCCCCAATGTTTGTTTTTTTTGGTTGGTCGTGGGGCTTGAACTCTGGATCTGGGCACTGTCCCTCAGCTCTTCAGCTCAAGGCAAGCACTCTATCACTTGAGCCACAGCGCTACTTCTGGCTTTTTTCTGTTTATGTGGTGCTGAGGAATCAAACCCAGGACCTCATGCATGCAAGGCAAGCGCTCTACCACTGAGCCACCTTCCCAGCCTGTTCCCCCACCAGTGTTAAGTTCCTCCTCCTCCTCCTCCTCCTCCTCCTCCTCCTCCTCCTCCTCCTCCTCCTCCTCCTCCTCCTCCTCCTCCTCCTCCTCCTCCTCCTCTTCTTCTTCTTCTTCTTCTTCTTCTTCTTCTTCTTCTTCTTTCTTCCTTTTCCTCTTCCCCTCTCTTCCTTTTCTTCTCATCCAGATTCTATTCTAAGACAAACTTTTGCAAAACTTTAGAAGATATCCAGAAATCATTTAATTTGCACAATAAGATTGCAAAAAAAAAAAACCCAGAAATGGTTATTCATGCATTCAGACTGGTGTGTGTGTGTGTGTGTGTGTGTGTGTGTGTGTGCACTAATTAAGCAGCCATTATCCATTGGAGTTGAAGTAACTGGGCAGCTGTTGAGAAAATAGGAAAGAATGCATTGAACACTTAAGGGTCTTCTTCTTTAAAATGAACAAGGAAGGAGGGCTGGATAAAATAATAATAATAATAATAATAATAATAACTATTATTAGTACTTCGGCCCTTGGGTGTAGATTTGTATATCCTGTTGCCAAGGTGAGGGTAATAATTGAAGCTATCCTAAATCCGAGTGATGGAGTAGTCAGAAATGACTCCATCTGACAGAAGAGCCAGGAGGCAAGTGATGGATACTATTGTCCAAGCGTGACCCTCCATTAACACTACCTATCAGCATCTGGATTCTGTCACTGGCTCCCATCACTGAGCCAAGAGGGCTGCGGGGCTCATTCCAAGCACTCCCAAGCTTCCCATGCTGCGTGCCACCCCACATCAACTAAGTGGGTGGAGAGGCTGACCCATCCCTGCCTTTCTATCTCCACCCGCCGCTACCTTATTACCCCTCTCTAGCTCCATTGTCTGGCAGGTGCTGGCAATTTGCTCCTTATCTTGCCTCTTGTTTGTTTATGAGGGCTTTTTTATATTAATAACAAAGGGAGAAATGGTATTAATATTAATTAACACCATAAAATGAAACAGTTTGGGGAAAATCCGCCCAGTGAATAACCTTATCTTCTAATTGGGGCTGGAGAGAAAGGGGAGGAGGAGGTGGGAGGGTGGGGAGAGAGGCAGGGGAGGAGGAGGGAGCTACAGATGACCTACTGGGTGACAGGCACAGGTTGGAAGGGCGACATTTTATTGTAAGCTTCCCAATGAAAGGAAGAAAAGGAAGGGACCAGTCAATGTAATGCAAGGACCAAGAGTGCACGGGTGTTGCTAAGAGACAGAAATGCTGGTAAAGTTCTATCAGGAGCGCTACTCTGACCTTATGCAAATAGAGGAGGCCAACTCTTTGTGGAGTGGCTGAAAATTCCACCCCCTGTGTCACCCCTACCTGGCACCGAGCCTTTTATTGAAATGTTCTCTAAAATCACACCCGGAGGATGCGAGAAAGGAGGACACATTCAGGAGCTTTAGCGTGAGCGCGTGCACACCCCACAAGGAAAATGGGGGGCAGGAATAATACTAATACTAATACTATTAATATTTTTTTAAAAAACACCAAGGGTTGAGGATCCACACCAGATCCTCCTGTGGGAATGTCACCCATCTTTAGTTTCTAGTACTGTCATTTTTCCTTGAGCTGAAAAGTCACATAAAGATCTAACAATTGCCCTCTCGTTGAAGAAATGCAAGCTTATTAATACAGCAAGGTGGCACTCAAACTCTGATCATTAATTTATACCCAGGAGGTGTGAGGAGGGGTTGGGGTGGTTGGGGCAGAGGCGCAGGAGACAGAAAGGTTGGTAAAGGACTAGAGAGATCCCTGGAGAGCTTGTTCTCCACACGAAATAAAGTGCACATTTTCTTCGATTATTATTATTATTAATTATTTAATCTGCCCACTCTTGGGACAAGGTTCAGTTCCACTGGCAAGAAGTTTGAGAAGCAGCTGCATCTGCCCGGAAGTTGAATGTTCTCTTTCTTTGTTCAAATGGGAAGGCCCCTCACACACATCTGGGCACAGCTAGGGGCAACGGTGTGGGTGCTGGCTATCCTATCAGAGGGGGTGGCCTCAGGCCCCCCCGTGGGCTGGGGTCTGCTATCAGCCAGCCTTCTGACCCATGGGCTTCACCGAGGAGCTCAAGAGAGGCCCAAGAGAGAAAACCAACCAACCTTTCCCTTGATCCCAAGGATAGAATTTGCTACCTCTGGGGCTTTTTAATTATTTTAGGGGTGGGGCTTGAACTCAGGGCCTGGGGGCTGTCCTTGAAATTTTGTGTTCATGGCTAGCTAGGACTCTACCACTTGAGCCATAGTTCCACTTTTATTATTACTATTATTATTATTAGTGTAGTTTACTGGGGATAAGAGTCTTTCCAGCCTGGGCTGGCTTTGAACCTCCATCTTTACATCTCATCTCAACCTCTGGAGTAACTAGGATTCCCATCACGAGCCACTAGCACCCAGCTAGGGGATCACTTTGGAGGTTCAAGACCAGGCCTAGGCCCACTTGCAAGCATGAAGCACAAATTCTTCCAAGTTGGCATTCATCCTGCTCCAAGGGTGATTAGAGAAATCCTTAGGGATGCAAAGTGGATTTCCCAGGATAATCACCGTGAAAAGGGACACCTCACACAGGGGCTACTTGGGGACATTTAGTTTCTTGGCCACCTGTGGGCTCTTCTGAGGACAACTGGCCTGGCTGGGAACTAGTGTCTGGTGACTTGGGTGTGTGTGGGGTGTGGGGGGGGGGGGAAGGGAGGGGGAACTAGCATCAGAATGGGAAGGGCTCTGACCTGTGGATGGACACCAGGCCTACGCTTCTCCCAGGAGACCTCACCCAACACACCCTGCGACTCCCTGACCCCAAGTCCCTCCTCCTCCCCCCCCCCCCCAGCAAAGGACAACAAGAACAACAACAAACAACCACAGAATCTTCCCCATGGAGGACAAACGACCACAGACACAACTTCACAAACTCAAGTTTTAGTCAGGCTGCTTTTTTTAAACTTTTTTTTTCCTTTTAAACCCACACTCCATCACGTCCCTCCCCCCCCCCCCCTTGCTCGGGATTTTAATCGATCACACTCACGCTCACGCGCGCGCACACGCCTCCCTCGTTCCCCTCTTTATGCTAATAGTTGCAAATGAACACATTTCTGTTTTGGCTCGGGGGTGGGGTAGCTGCGGTTTCGAATGTTCCGTGCTGCGTTTTTCTTCCCAGGGCTATTGCTCGGGAGGACCTTCCCTCCACTTCCCTCTCCCCCCTCCTCCCTCCCTCCCCACCCCCCTCCCGCCTACTTCTCCAGGCTGGAACTTCTGCGAACGCGGGGCGCAGGGTGAACTTTTGTCCTGGGAAATTCAACCGCGGCTGTAAATATTAATGGAATATGAAATGAAACCACGGCTTGCCACAGACCAGGGGGAGAACGCAGGGGGCCGGCGGTGCCTCCTCCTCCCTCCCCGGCGACAAAGGCCACCCCTCTCGCGGTCCCCTCTTGTCGCTCTGGCTTTATTCCATTAGCGCCGGCCTGGGCGCGCCGGCGCGGGTCACCCGTGACACAGGTCCCCGTGTGCGGCTCACAGGCCTGGCCCTGCCCCGCCAGGCTTCCCCTCCCCGGTGTGTGTGTGTGGTGGGGGGAGTCGGGGGACACTGGGGTCACCGCTCACCCCAGTATCTCCCCACCCCACCCCGCGCGCGCACGCACAACGCCGGGTCGGGAATCGCCTGTCCCCCGGGGGGGGGGGGGGACACCTGGGGACCAAGCGGCGATCGGCCTGGCCCAGGCCTCTGCGCCGCCCTCCATCTGGCAAGGCGTTCGGGGTGCGGGGTAGGTTTATGGGGGACGGGTAACTGAGGCCCCAGGGAACCGCGATCCGGTGGGTTCGGGGTCTCCAGCCGCTCTGGATGTTATTTCCACCGGCTGGAGAGATGGGTGTGTGCCGGGCAGGCGCGCCTGCCTGCCTGCCTGCCTGCCTGCCTGCCTGCCTTCCTTCCTTCCTTCCTTCCTTCCTTCCTTCCTTCCTTCCTTCCTTCCTTCCTTCCTTCCTTCCTTCCTTCCTCCCTCCCTCCTCTTCCTCTTCCTCCTCCTCTTCTTCCTTCTCCTCCTTCTCCTCCTCCTCCTCCATCCCTTCAACCCCCCCCCCCCCCCCCGCACCCGCGTGCGCTCAGGTGTGGACGGGGCGTGGATCTTCTCTGGTTAGGAGCTGGGCCTCCTGCATTTCCCGGGGGTCCTGGCCTCTCCCCCGCTAAGACATCCGTGGGATCTGGCGGCGCGCGCCAAGGGACAAGCTATGAGAGCCGAGGCGCAAGCCGAGGTCACCACAGACAACCAACTCCTCTCTTCTTCATTTTTTTTTTCTTTTAGTCACTTAGCAAGTGGGGATGGGCACCTGAGCTTTGTTTTTATCTTTTTTTTTTTTTTGTCATAGAACACACAAGCACTCACAAGTTGGTTATTGTAGAACCATTGCCCAACCCCATACCACCTGTCCCCAAGACTCGTGGATCGCCAACCGTATATATGGGGGGGTCACTTTCCTCTTAAATTCACCCCTGGGCTCGTCCACCCGTTGGTAACCCTCCCTTCAAGCCATGTCCTGTCTGCATGTCTGCATGAATCCAGGGGATCAGGGCACGCGAGAGTGCGTGCACAGGGGGACAAAAACAAAACAAACAAACAAACAAATCCCAAACGGAATTGAAACGCGCAGGTTTCTGGCGGCGGGAATGGTTTCCACCAGATAGCCATGTTTCCCAGATCTATGGGAATCCGGTCAGTCCCTTCACCCCCCTAACGGCTTTCATTAACAGACGCCTTGGTTGCTTGGTTGTCTTTCCCCTTTTCTTTGGGGGTGCCCTTTGCTCTTTAAAAGAGTTACACTTTCCAAGAAGACTTAAAAGAAAATATTTTAAAAAAAGAGAGGAGAGAGACAAGAAATGGATATAGGTTCTCTAAGTGTTAAATAAGTTTCTCAGCGTGTATTAAAGGAAGATTGTATTTTATCAACAGCTGATTGATGTAGCCGCGTGGTCGTGTGGGTTTGTCTATAGTATCAGATTTATTTAACCTGCTGGGGGACGGTGTTCGGGGGCAGCCTGCTCACGCTGACAAGAGTGTGCACATTACACACTACCCAGGTAGTGTGATTGATTGTTCCCACCCCAGAGCCTTTGGTTCATAATTTAACACAGCAGGGTCTACATCACAGACTAGGTTTATAAAAAAAATCCTGTAAGAGATTTCAATGAACAACTACTGGCAGCAAACACCTTTCTCCAACCTGAAACCCCCAAATATTTTTTTAAAAGCCTCTTGAGATGGCTCAGTTTGTATCAAGAATAATTACGGGATATGCAACCTTTATTTACCACAATTCCCCCTGAAGGGTGGATCAGATGATTCATTTCAAACGCCTGGTGGGGTGAGGAGAGGCATTTCTGTAACTAAGGACATGGTGCAGGTGGTAGGGAATAAATGTCAAATAGCGTGTGGCCTGCTCTTTCATTCAGTAGCTGGTGTGGGGTGTGGCGGGCAAATGATTTTTCTTTTCCTTTCATTTTTTTTTCTCACAGAGACACTACCGCATCTTTTCACAGCGAATATATATATATTTTTCCTCCTGCCACTATTTATATCCAGGGGTGAAAAAGAGTTTTGTGGTACAGGTGACAAACTGTTCTACTGTCCAACTGCTGGTTTGTTTTCAGGTAAATAATCTCAAAGGCCAGAAGGGCTCATCCTAGGAATTTCGGAAGTTGTCACTTGAAGGGAGTATTTGCTAGTTCAGGACCAAGGAATAATTGCTTCCCACTCACTCACAGCCAGAAAAAAACACAGAGGGCTTGGGGGAAGAGGGGGAATTATTTTGCATAACACCAGCAGAATTCACAGGTATGCATATACCTATGAACAAATAGGTCATTATTTTATTCTTGCTGTGGTAACAAGACACTTTTTTTTTTCCCCCTGTGCATCTTCTCAAATTATTCTTTTTTTTTTTCCTGGTTAGTTCTATTCCTGGTATATAGGCAAAAGCAAAATTTCATACTTGTGCTGTTTCCAAAGATAGGCATGCTGTTTATTGTGATTAGTGTTTTTTGTTTTTGTTTTTTACATTTGTTTTTTGAGCAGACTCTTGAAGCTTGAAAATCCTGTCTCAGCGATGGCTTGGGTCCTCCTGCCCAACAGAGTTTAATTTTGCCATTCTAGGTCAGAGGGGAAAGTCATTACCCAAATGGTAAACTGAACAAGTGTCTAATACTATAATTGAGAGTGGAGATTCATTGCACTAATATATGCATATTCATATATGTGTGTATAAATATGTATATACTTATATATTCAATGAACAACTACTGCTCACAAACCTTTCTCCAACTGGAAACCCTCAAACATTTTTAAAGCCTCTTGAGATGGCTCAGTTTGTATCAGGAATGATTACAGCATATGCAACCTTTATTTACCACAATTCCCTGGAGAGTGGATCAGATGATCCATTTCAAACGCCTGGTGGGGTGAGGATAGGCATTTCCTTAACTAAGGAGATGGTACAGGTGTGTGTGGGGTAAATGTCAAATAGTGTGTGGCCTGCTTTTTCTCTCAGTAGCTGGTGCTGGTTGCTTACTCCTGTAAGCCCAGCTACTCAGGAGGTTGAGATCTGAAGACGGCAGTTCAAAGCCAGACTGGGCAGGAAAGCCTGTGAGACTCTTATGTCCAAATAACCATCAAAAAGCCAGAAATGGAGTATTGACTTAAATAGTAGAGTACTAGTCTTGAGTGTGAAAAGCTCAGGGACAGTGCCCAGGCCCTGAGTTCAAGCCCCAGGACAGGTGTTATATCTAAAACAGTTTTAATCCTTTAGCTTCTAGTTTCAGATTGGGATACAGTTTTTCATATACTTAGTGATGATAAATAATAGCAACATCAACTCTGAAAACTCTTCATTCTTGAACATTAGTCACAAAATTTGTATCTCTTGATTCATGGTCAAATATACCTGATTTGTATCGATACTAGTGTTCCTGGATTGTCTCATATTTCGGGACAGAGTTGGCGTATTTTCATGCTACCCTTCCTTTGCTAATCGTGTGTTGAGCAACTCTTTTTAATCTCTAGATGTTGCTATTTATCCTTCCACGATATTCAATGACAGAAAGCAGGGCATTTGCAAAACTCCAGAAGTCTCTTTCTGCTAAGAAAATAGACATTATCACAAGTCAGCACAGACAAAACATCCAGAGATAAAGAGAAAGGGCAGGTGGGAAAGGTAATGTATATTGGGACCCAGGGCTGTTAAGAGCCCTAAGACACACACCTAGGGAGCTGAAGGAAGGGCTGATGGCTTCCACTGAACAAATTCTCCACACTGTGATCTCAGGAACTGAAGAAGTTTTGAGATACCGCATGAATCCATCTGTGGTCATTCTCTAAGATGTTTAAGAAACCCTTCAGTTGCATTAAGAATAAACCTTTTAAATCCCCTTTGGAGGAATTCACAACCAGGTTTCTGTAATAGCATGCAATGCCTATGAGACACCATAATACAAGAAAATAATTTCACAAGTTGTTTCCTGAGGAGTCAAATAAATGCGATGGGACACATTATTTAACATGCATGCTTGGACCTATATACAGGTACAAATGAACTTCTTTGAAGTTTGATTATTTCCTAACTGTACAGCCCTGGGCAAGTGACTTAATTTCTCTGTCTCTGAGTTTCTTTATCTAGTGAAGTGATAATAGTACACCTTCTAGAGTTTGGCTGTAAGGGTTGTATGAATTAAACATAGGTTCTTAAAGCAGACCCGAGCATGCAGTAACTATTTGTCATTAACCAGCTGTAACCCACAGCTCAATGACTTCCCCATATGATTACTGACAATGGCACTTAGAGTTTTCTATAATGTTGTGATGAAGACTCCAAGACTTAAGCTGTCAATGAGATTTGGGTCTGGGAAGGCTGCTGGAAAATATCTGTATGGCTGTGAAGATTTCAGAAAGATCAAACTGTCTGCCCAAGGAGCTAATTGATCCTTGGTTTTCCTGTGTTCCTAAGCCTCAGATACACTCAGTAGGCTTGCATAACAAGCTCAAGCTAAAATACAACTTCAGAAAGCGACGAGCACACCGCCAAAATGTGGGTGCACCAAATCACAGAAGAATACAGCCAGAAGAACTCACAAAGCCGCTCTCTCTAGCCACTTTATTTTCTAAGAACCCTAGTGTGCAGCTTCTTTATGCTAAATAGCACCTACAGTGCTTTGGGGTGGACTTTGTCCATCCTCTGGTTAATGATATTTAAAAGATTAGAACGCAGTCAAAAATTCACTGCCTACCCTACAAAATGAACAAAAGTGGGGGGGTAGGGGCAGGCGGGGAGGGACGGCAAGAATGTTGAGAGGGGTGACATTGGCTGAGAGGCCTTGTTAGTTACCAAGTGCTTGGTCGAATGTCACCTCCTTCGTCTATTTGAACAAATATAAATATTTTAAAGATGTCTGTAATATGTTAACATCCCTTGTTGAAAGCACTTTCCCCCCACCCCTTGGTATTTATTTAGTACGTGCCAGGTATTATTCTTCTATTAGGTTGTCTGTCCAGATTTCTTTCTAGTTGAATAAGAAGAGGCCACTTAATAACAGGTTGGAGCATTCATTAACATCTACAGTCTTCATGTGACGATGAATGGGCAGAAATGATGACAAGATAGTGGCAATGTTCAAGGTTTGACTACTTCCCACGCATGTGTTGAATTCCCCCCCCCCCCCCACGTCCATGTCGAGTTAGGACAAAACAAATTTTGCTAGAAAAGGACAAAGGGGATGCTGGATGGTGGAGCGTCTTTCTCGTTGTCTTTGGGTTTCTTGGAACTTGAGGTCACAGAGCAAATGAAACCAGAGTTCTAGAGGCGGCTAGCAGGGCTCTCTCTTCTCTCGGGGTCACCCTCTGTGGACGCGGAGTAAGACTTGCTTTGGTGAACAGTTAGATCATAGAAACTCAGCCACCCAATTTTTCATTTTAGGTCTGTCTCTACGGCTCCCTCCTGCTTTGAAGCCTGAATGGGAGCTGGGGGTTTTCTGCCAGTGTCCACAGGAGCTTGGGACCTCTCTCCCATCAGTGGTCAACATCCTGCCCGGTCTTTCCTTTTGCTTTCCTTTTACGACATGTTGCGAAGCAGCCTGATTGGGCTCTGTGTGTAGGTGGAAAGCTCAGGGAGTCGTGAGACCCAAGACTTAGGGGGAGATGAAAATGTCCTCAGACACACATGGCCTCTTTGCACCTGATATAATATTTCCCCCTGATTATCATCTGCCACTGCCCTGTTCAGTATGAACAGTAAACGTTAGATGCTTTTTCTAGATTTTTCCATGTTAGGCATTTTTTTTCTCTCTCTTTTTCCTTAATTAATTCATGTTACCAGAAGGTAATGGTAACTTTATTGAAATATATAACCCTTCCTCTCTTTTAAGTCTTTTCCCAAGGCTGTTACAACTCGCTGAATTTCTCCTACGCAGACTAATAACAAGTTTCAAATTTTCTTAAAAGGTGCAAAACAAATATATTCAAATATCTCCCCCCCACACACAGAAATCATTTATTTCCTGTATGGGAATTTCTGAGATTTAAGAAAACATCATGAATCTTTTTAAAAAAAAACTCATATATAATTTTTAAATGATCTTTTAAATGTTTTTTGTTTGTTTGTTTTGTTTTCTGTCTCTGAGCTTTTGGGCTCAAAGCTAGCACTCTACCACTTGCATCATAGCTCTATTTCCAGATTCTTTTTTTGGTAGTTAATTGTAGATAAAGAATCTCACAAACTTTCCTGCCCAGGCTGGCTTTGAACCACAATCCTCAGATCTCAGGCTCCTGAAGAGTTATGATTATAGGTGTGAACCACTGGTTATAGATTATTATCTATAACAAATGGGGTTGGGTTACCATTGAGCAAATCAGCTTTAAGTACATCACATTTTGATCAATATCACCGCCTTCCTCCTCCATCTTCTCTACCCAGCCCTTGGAGTTTCCTAGTTTCATAATATGCACATTATGACTGCACCCCTACATTTCCAGTCCTCATTTTTCTACCCCCTCTCCTTTCCCCTCCTTCCTGCTGTCCTTTTAAGTATTCCTGGTATTCATTTTGTTGGACTCTACATTTTTCTAAGGAATTAACACCATTTGAATTGGCCCCTGAATATCCCATATTTGGGCTGATACTATTTATGGACACTTGCCTAAGGTCCTGTGTGAGTTTCCTTGTATATTCATAAATTAGACCTACCTCCCACATACAATAGAAAACATGCATCCTTTGTCTGTGTCCCTGATTTAATTCCCTTAAGATAATTTTTTCCATTAATTTAATTTGTGGATGATGCAATATCATTTCTTCCTAAAGGGTGAGTAAAATTCCACTGTGCATCTATATCACTTTTTTTTTTTTATCCATTCCTCCCATCTAGGGGTATCTGGATTGTTTCCACTTTTTAAAAGAGATGATTTCCTTTGAGATTTAGCAAATAGTTAAACTAGTTTACCCATTTCTCCTTCTTTTTACATACAGTTACTAAGTAAGTAGACACTTCAGCTCGCCTTCCTATTAGACAGCTTGTTTTATTTCCTTTTCAGAGAATAGTTATCAAAAAGAAGATAATGTCTAAGCATCTAGGTCCTAATCAGTTTTCTAACTGAGTTTAAAGGGACTTGGGTCTGTTTAATCGTAGCTCTGGTTATGTGTATGCACCAGGCATTGTTTGCTTTACCACATTTTGATGGAGAGGGGAATGTGTTTGCTAGATAAAGTGAAAGGTACCAGCCAAAAAAGCCAGCCTCTGTTTGATAAACCTTGACACATTTAGCCATTTTTCACTCACATGAAAGGAAGCTTTAAAGGCCCAAGGAAAATAGACGTGTCCGTTCAAGCACACTAACGTTTATCAAGACAAAAAAAAAGAAAGAAAGTAAGTAAGCAAATAAAGAAAATTGGCATCTTGCAGTCTATTAAATTAATTAGCTGTAGAGCTTATCGTGAAATTGAAAAGCTGGATAAAATACAAGTCTATTCCTCATGGTTGTTTAACGTGAAAAGTATGTTTCTTCTTTTTTCTTTAAGTTAGTGTACATTGGAAGGACGGTTGTTTTGCTTGGCTTGTGTTATGTTGGTGGAAGTTTGGGGCCCTATTTAAAGGAATTCATGAACTGAAGTTAAACATCTATGAGATTAATCTAAATGTAGTTAAGATGAAACTATTACTTGAAATCCATGTTAAAATACAGAATGACATTCTGACAGAGACCTATAAATCAAGGTTAGAATGTTCTAAAACCTCTGTTGGAATAAATTCCAAAATAAAGACCTTTTACCATTATTATTTTTATTTTGTATGAATTTTATTTTTACTATAAAGGTGAGATACAGAGGGGTTACAGTTACATAGGTTAGGTCATGAGTACATTTCTTTTTGAACAATGTCACCTCTTCCCTCATTTTCTCCCAGTCTTTTCCTTCATGACCCTCCTCCCCCACAGGTGTTATAGTTCATTTTCAACATAGTGTCTTGTGAGTATCACTCCTGAATTAGTTCACCCTTTGTCCAGCCTTACCTTCCCCAAATCAGACAAATTTACATACAAGATAAAAGATACAGAAATTTTAAAAAAAGTGACAAAAGGGAAAAACAGGAAAAAAAATCAACAACCATGAACTACAAAAGTAAAATTTAAAAACCTCTTATTTCCATTTCTTGGAGTTCATTTGGGTAAACATCATTTTATATGATCATATGCACATAGCTGTTGAGCCTTTGTGATCTCACACTCTAATACCTAAGAAGATCCTCCTTTGGCCTCACTGTGAGAATGTTTGGAGTCCTGTTTAATTTATCATGTCCAAGTGTAATTTTTTTTGTCTTTTACTATCCGTTGTGCTTACTTGTCGATTTATAGGCACATTCTAATTATTACAAATGAGGGAAACCATGCAACTTATGTTTCTTTGGGTCTGGCTTTCTTCACTTAATATAACTTTTCCAAGTCTTTCCATTTCCTTAAGAATGGGGCAATGCCATTCTTTCTAATAGAAGCATTGGATTTCATTGTGTATATACACCATATTTTCTTGATCCATTTGTCCACTGAGGGGCATCTGGGTTGATTCCATACCTTGGCCATGATACACAAGCTGCAATGAACATGGTTGTGCTGGTAGTTTCAGTGTGGCCTGGTTTGTGGCCAATTGAATCAATGGCCAGGAGTGGAATTGCTGGGTCATAGGGGAGCTCTATGTTTAGTCTTTTAAGGAACCTCCATATTGCTTTCCATAGTGGTTGAACAAGTCGACATTCCCACCAACAGTGTAGTAGCATTCCCTTTTGGCCACATCCCCACCTGCATCTGCTTTGTTAGTTTTCCTAACTGGGGTGAGGTAGATCTCAATGTTGTTTTGGTTTGCATTTCTTTTATGGCCAGAGGTGTTGAACCTCTCTTCCTGTGTCTTATCAGCCATTCTTACTAATTTGTCTGAGAAGTAAAGATCTTTTAAATTCAACAACTTTATAATCTAGAATTATTTCTTTTAAAAAGGCTGCCTGTGAACTATTCATTATTAAAATTTCCCCTTTCTAGAAATAGTAAAGGAAAAAATATCTATACAAAACTTTTCCCAACTAAAGCTGTCTCTCAAAATAAGAAATTGAATTATGCACGTATGAAGATAATTTAGGGCTTGCCTTCCTTGTGTAATGACTTCAAGTGAATTTAGAAAGAAATACCAATTCTAAATCAATATCTTAGAAACATTTTCTGGTTTGTTTCTTAGACAAGACACATTTTGGTCTCATTTTTTTTCTAACTTAAAAGTATACCATAAATTAAACAATGGATCTCCAATGACTCATTCATCTATAGAATATTTGAGAATATAATCACTTGAATCTCCAGGAATGTGCTTTGTTCCTATATATTAATCATTTTAAATATTCTTATGCCTGGTGTTAATAATCTATATGAATGTAGATTTCAGATGAATTTAATGTCAACTAGGAATTAATGTTCATTAATTAAATTGACTGTATCTTCTTTAATGAGCAAAAAGGGTTTAATTTTAATGCTGATGATCTTAATAAAGCTTCTTTCCACTTATCTGTATTTTTTCAACACTTGGAATTATTTTTTTAATTAAAAGGTGAATTAATTTAATATTGGCAAGGTAGCAAAACACAAATAAATCAAGTGATTGAAAACTGACTTTGTTTTTGTTATTGAGGTCATACAATCAAGCCAAACTTTCAATCAAAAAGGAATCAATTTGCAGTTAGCTATTTAAAAATAAAAGCATAGATTGTATCTCACATTTGATTTTCTTTTGAGTATAATATAAGATGGCTAAGGGTTATCTACCATAATATGTATGGTAGATAATGTTTAACATATTTGTGTAATTGCTCATGGGGGAAAATCATATCTTAAAAGCACACTGAAGAGCTAGGTTCTGGTGGCTCACACTAATACCTAGCTACATCACAGTTCAAAGCCAGCTGGACAGGAAAATCCATGAGTCTCTTATCTCCAATTAACCACCAAAAAACCAGATGTGGCGCTGTGGCTTAAATGGTAAAGCACTAGTCTTGAGTAAAATTGCTCAGGGACAGCACCGAGACTAGGAGTTCCTATGGCCAACAACAACAACATCAACAAAGTGCACTGAAGGTAAATTTATTGTCCCAAAAGTTCCAGTGTCATGTGATAAACACTTAGTAGAAGTCTGTGAGGTCTGTGAAATTGTTTTATCACTGGATTGATAAAGATCTATGGCATCCCAACACAGGGAGAGTGTAGTGGTTTTTCTGCTGTGCTCTTTCCTGTGTATGTTTAGAGGAATAAACATTAGTTGCTCTCTATTATCTGTCTTTTTTGGAAAGGAGCATTCATAGGAATTATAGGTCATGGTTCCACCCCCTCTGGGGTCCCCTATCCCCCACTCTGACTTTTTAGTCCAGCTCAGGCCCACCTGAAACCTGTTATCTGCCTCCTGCTGTCTCTCAATCTCAAGGGCTGATATTACCCATTCTACCCACACTGGCTCCAATTCCTTCTTAAATTCAATGTTGATTATTACTTTGAGATAGAAAATGAGGAGGAGTGTGAGGAGAAGAGAGACTAGCTAAAAACTAAACCAAACCATACTCATGATAAATATGTATTGAAATCTAAACTCATAAATATGTTCAACTGATATCTACACATACATGATATATATATATATATATAAAATCTATCTATCTATCTATCTATCAATCTATCTATCTATCTATCTATCTATCTATCTATCTATCTATCTATCTAAAACAATAAAATCAAACCAAAATCAAACCAAACCCAAAATTTCGGGCTTTTCCCCCTCTTCTCTCTCTCTCTGTTTTGTTTTTTTGTCAGTTGTGGGGCCTGAACTCTGGGCCTATGCACTATCCCTCAGCTCTTCTGCTCAAGGCGAGTACTCTACTGCTTGAGCCACAGCACCACTTCCAGCTTTTTCTGCTTATGTGGAGCTGAGGAATTGAACCCAGGGCCTCATGCATGCAGGGCAAGCACTCTACACTGAGCCACCTTCCCAACCCCTCTTTCCCTTCTTATATAAACACACACCTGTGCACACACACACATACACACACACACACACACACACACACACATATATATATATATATACATATATATATATATATATATGTGTGTGTGTGTGTGTGTGTGTATATGTATGTATGCATGAATATAGGTGTGTATGCATGTATTTGGCGTGTTAGGGATAGAACCAGCAATCACACATACACACAAACCCCTGGAACACATCACCAGCTCCAGCCCACATATTTTTTTGTCCCTCCCCCAGAGTTTATTAGTCACTTCCTGTTGTGTTCTGTCTCTCAGCGTTTCAGGGTGGGTCGCTTTGCCATGTAGAGGGTAACATGGATTTCTCCGGCTCGTTGAGAATACACAAGAAGGTACCCAGAGTTCCTCGCTTTCAGATGCATAAAGGATGCATCTGAAGTTGGTATCCATAATGGATGTCTGAAACCCAGACAGGTAAAGAACAATTGAGAGAAAACTGGGGCTGGTAAAGAAGTTCCCCCAAGGCTTCCAGAAAGAAGTAAGCAGAAGACTGGTAAGGCCAATCATGGAACTTGGCTTGAATAAGAAAGAACTTGTAATTCAATCAGTTTGGAAACACTGAACAACATGACCACACCATTTGCCATTAGAGGCAGAGAAAGGATAATTGGATTACATCAGAGTTACTCCAATCGTTGTTTTTCAAACCTGGTTGCATAAAATGCCATCTGGGAAACCTTTTTTTCTTTTCTTTTCTTTTTTTAAACGATCCATAATACAAACACTAGAGAGATGTCCTCTTTCACACACTGAGGCCTGCTATTTACAAGTATAATTTCTGGTATTTGTGAAAAATGAGACACCTTGGCTAGGCAATACAAGATGAGAGCCTGTCTCAGGGAAAAGAAATATTTTATATATATATATATATATATATATACATGTGTGTATATATATATATGTATATATATATATGTATGTATATATATATATATATATATTTGTTGTTTGTTTTGTGTTTGCCTCCTTTGAAACTCAGCAAATCACACAGGCTGCCTTTTCTATGAAACATTCATGTGTGGGAAGATGAAAAGAAATATAAAGAATAGTGAAATGGGAACAAAAAGAATCACTGTGTAGAAAGATCACTAGTTCTCTGCTCCAACTTCCTTCTCTCCACACACATTATGGTTGAAGTAGCTACTATTTATAGAATACATTTTTTTGTGTGTGGGGCATAGGTTCCTCAATTACTATGTTTTGTTCAAATTACCTGACTCGTGGTGGGGCAGGGGGATTGAACCCAGGAACTCATGCACACTAGGCCAACAGTCTACCACTGAGCTATATCTCCAATCCTTAAGTTTGCTTTTTTAAATGGAGGTGGAGGAGTCGAGCTGGTTTACGAGTAGTCCAGCCAAATGCCCACAGTGGCCTTCATAGAGAAGAGAGCGGCAATCGGAATTGGTAGAGACTATGGCAAACTAGAGAATACAGTTCTGTCCTATAAAAGGGCGGTGGCCTAAAGTCCCACTACTTGTAAACAGATGCAGAATATGTTTTTGTTTTTGTACTGGGGCTTGAACTCAGGACCTAGGCCCTGTTCCTGAGCTTTTTCACTCAAGGCTGGCACTTTACTACATGAGCCATAGCTCCATTTCTGGCTTTTGGGTAGTTAGTCTCATTGCCTTTCTTGTTCAAGCTGGCTTTGAACTGTGATCCTCAGATCTCAGCCTCTTGAGTAGCTAGAATTACAGGTACAAGCTACCAGCATCCAGGATTTTAAAGAACTTTAGTAGTATTTGGATTCTTAAATAGCTTGCAAAATATGTAGTTTTTGTACCTTTCTTTAAATTTATCTCCCTAAAATGTCTTTAGTTTTCCTCTTTCACCATTCATGCTCACATTCCTCTGTGGCTCTTGGAAAACCCCAGATCTATTGACTTTAGTATTTTTGGAATAGCATTTGCCTTTCTACATATATAAAGACTTCAAGCCGATTCATTCTGTCTATGCAATTACCTCTCTGTCTATAAAGATCTCTACTGGGATTTCCTTGGAACTATTTCAGTGATAGCTTCATTCTGCAGACAAAGGAGGCCCAGTGAATAAAATGTTTCCTGGAAATCTGACAGTATTGGCGTTTGAAAAGTGAAGCACTGTAAATATAATAGATGCAAACAAACTAGTCCTTCTAATACCAAGTCAGGACATTCCTCGAATTCCTAATTGATTGCTGCTCCTGAGACCAGTCTCATTAGAATGCATTGTCCATTCTTGGGTTCTTTCTTTGCCTTACCTGAATATTGCCATTTAAACTTGGAAGTGAACCACTTTCTGAATAGTTTTTATAGGATGGGATGTATTTAGCTTACCCTGAGGATATGTGTCCTTTTGAGTGACTTTCTTAAAATCTACTGTGATTTAAAACAAGATAGTGTCAAAAGGGAAGCAAACTGGGTAGATAAGAAACAATGAGTGTAGAGGAAAGAGACTACCTGCATCTGTCATGGATTATGTGCAAATGTGATTGCTCTCCCCAAAGACTTTAAACTGTTTTATTTTATTTTATTCTTTAAATAGTTTTATTTAAGTAGTTGTACAAAGGGCTTGCCATCCCACAGAGCTGTTTATGAATGCACGGCCTCTGATCAATGCTACTCCTTTTCAACATTCTCACCCACCCCTCCTCCCTCACTTTCCTTCACTTCTTGCTGATGGATCGGATATGTTTGCCATTTAGCAAAGCAGTTTATGTCTACAATGCTGCTTGATCTGTGACATCCCTTCAACATCGGCACTCCATCCCCACCCTTCAACCCATCTCTTCCCTGATTTTCCTCACACTTGCCATTTACCTGGTGTGTTGTCATACGAAGGACACCATTTGATTGACATGGTATGACATGGTATCGTTCACTTCTAGAAAGTGCCACAACTCTACTAGTTCATCATTGTCATCTTCTGGAGTTAGGCTTTCTCTGACCTATGAATTATTTCAATTGTTGAGGCTGCTGAAGCTCCTCAGATAGGAGCTTAGAGGGGTTTGTTTCCTACTCCTGTTCATGGAATCACATTGAAGTTCCATGAAGATCCAAGGTATGGTAGCTTTCTCCTATATAACAAACGTGTAAGAGAACCAATTTGTAAAGAAGGAAGGTTTATTTTTGGTTCAATTTTGGAGGTTCCAATACAGAATTGGTTGGGTCCATTTTCATTTATCTTTGTCCTGTAGCCAGGCAGTACATTATGGTAGGCACACAAGACCAAGCAAAACCACTCATTCCATGTCTGGGAAGGAAAAGAGAAAACCACAGAAGCAGGAGTCCTCCAGTTCTCCTGCAGGGCGCCCCCAACATGGCCGGAAGACCTCAACCAACCTCTTCCGGTTTCAACTACCTCTTAAGAAAGCCAGGGCTTCAGATGGAGCCTTTCACGGATGGTCACTTAATTAAGGGAACCTCGGATGCAAACCATAGCGTGTGTTTTTCCATCAACGGTGACGAGCCGTGTTCTGAGGCTGTTCAGAATCCATCCACCCTTCTGAAGAGCAGCCATTTACACGGCGATCCATCTCCAGTGGGACTCTCCCAGAAGAGTGCTCCCACGGGAAGGAGACTCCTTCCCTTCGCCCTTTGCAGACAGGGGCGGGCGGTGCATGCCCTCAGCCGTGCAAAAAGATGGAGAAAAGGGCAAGCCTTCACCCTCCTGACTTGCCTCCTCTGGCCAGGTGATTTCTGCAACTTGGGGGTGGTCCTCATGGAGCTACTGCTGTCCCTACCTGTCCAAGCTTGGTCCTCCAGCCTTACAGAAATGCCCACATTCTTCACATTAGCTTGAGTCATTTTGAGTAGTATGTTGTCTGCTCTCAAAGGACTCATGTTTATAAGTTCTCCCTAAGAGCCAGGCACTGGTGGCTCACGCATATAATCTTAACTACTCAGGAAGCTGAGATCTGAGGATCGTGGTCCAAAGCCAGTCTGGGTAGGAAAGTGAGTTTCTTATCTCCATTGAACCACCGGAAAATCAAAAGTGACATTGTAGCTCAAAGTGGTAGGGCGCTAGCCAGCCTTGTGCACAAAAACTCAGGGACAGTACTCAGGCCCTGATTTCAAGCCCCAGGACTTGTGCACATGTACACCCCCCCACCCCCACCCCAAACACCAAATAAACAAACAAGCAAGTACTCTGTTGGAAGGGCCAGCACTCATCCACCACATCTAAGTTACAAGCAGAAGGGATAAACCATTTAAGAGCAATGACTAATCCTTATGAGCAGAAACACATCATTAGTTGAAAGAGGTTACTCTTTAGGACTTTAACCAAAACAATAATTCTCCAGCTTCCAGTGTTCTGATTCTTTCCCATGTTCCACCAGCCAGAGGGAAACCACATTTGTTGTGTGCATAGGATATCACAGTATTATAATTTAATATCAAAGCATCTATTTCCCAAACCACCTGTGTAATAATTGTGCCTAGCATTATTTAGGTATCAAGGGATGTGGAAGCACTGCTCGTGCATTCTTTTATCTAATTCTGACAGCCCAAAGAAATAGGCACTATTATTGCCCTGATTGCATTGATAAAGCAATATATGTGGAGGGATTAAGTGGTGTGTCAAAGCCAATAGATAGACTGGTCACAAGTGGTTCATGCCTGTAATCTTAGCTACTCTGGAGGCTGAGATCTGAAGGTCATGGTTCAAAGCCAGCCTGAGCAGGAAAGTCTATGAGACTCTTATCTCTAATTAACCACCCCAAAGCACGAAGTGCTAGCACAAAAAGCTCAGGGACAGTGCCCAGGCCCTGAGTTCAAGCCCCAAGACTGGCACCAAGAAAAATAAAAGGCTGATGAATAGCAAAGCCAGCTTTCAAACCAAGGAGCTGAGCCACACTAACGTTCTCCATACTTATGTAGTAAGTATGCCTTTTATCATCAGACTTGTTTTCTGATTACACAGACTGTGGAAACAGATATGTTTTATTCCTAATGTTTATTCTTAGCTCCAACCACATATTTAATTAATCGATTCCATATTTATTTCATTTGTTTATAAAAATATGCACCATTTTTATGATTAAATAACTAAGTGGCAGGAACTATAACTTACTTAATTACATGTTTCTTAATCATTGATGTATTAGTTAATTATATGGAGTTAATTTTTGAAATTAAGTAATTATATTTTATAATACGTTGCTGGTGTCAATTATATTTCTCTGTTATTGCAAAAAATATCGACTCAGGCATTTTAAATGTCCAAGTAGTTAATTTTAACATGATTTAAACTAAAATTAGTATAAGCCATTAGTGAAACTGTATGTATATCACACCACAGAGGTGCATGTACATATACAGCAAACAACTCAGGTGCCTAAAAACAATGTATTACAACGTGTGCAACTTATATTAGACATTGGGCAAATCAACGTACATGTAGCTCTGAAAGGTGAACTTCCATTTTGAGATAGCGTGGAAATCTTGTAATTTCGTTTGAGCACTTTCTGGTCTTGTTATTTGATGAAGAAGCGATTCGAGGCTGAAAGAGAGAAAATGGCTTACCTATGCTGTCACCATCTTCAGGACAGAGTCATTGCGTTAGATGTTTCCCATGAAATAGCTTCTAGTGCACTGAAGATTTGTTGGATTTGAATTTTGAATTTAAGTGAAATGATGCTGAAAATTTTACATTAGTTACAGCCCTGGATCCGACGTGAAGCCGGCAGTTGCTCTCGTGGGGGGGAATCGTTAATAATGAGGTCTCCGCTGAGATGATTTTGGCGACGGAACAACAATGGAACATGTCTTTGCCTCTGAGTTTTCTGTTTCGAGCATGCACAGCTCAGTCATTTGGGGAATGGCTCACATGAAGATGAGAAGATACATGATCATTAAAGTTTCTAATACCTTGTAGCCAAAGAACTTAATCTATGGAACTCTCTTCTATGTCTGTTTGTTTTTAATGAGAACAAAAAAGTCGAAGCTCAGAGTGGTTGGCCGATCTACCAATGCTACGAGGGTATCTGCTGAGGGACATGGCTAAAGGCTAGAGTAATTCTAGATCCGAGTTCAATATCTCTACTAACAGATCTATTATAGAACCTTATTAAAATTAGAAAGGAATTATTTTTACTCATTGTTAGGGGTCCTTAGTTACTCGCTTTAGGTCCTTCCTCAAAGTGCCTGATAATGCCATGAAACCAAAAGTCATCCAGTAAATAATTTGGGGACACACTTTCCTGTGGAATATTGAGAGTCTCCTGCTTCTCCTCCCCTCCCTTCACGCCCCGTCCCCCCCACTTGGCAAAGAGGGTCAAGTTGTGTAGCCCACGCTGGCCCTGAATTCATAATCCTTTTACCTCAGTCTCTCTTCGATGCTGAGATTATAGGACTGGGCCATTGTGAAGAGATTTTCAAACTCAGGATAAGGACAGTTTCATTTTCCAGGGGAATTACAACTTGGCACACAACTTTGCTTCATTAAAGGAGTTCAGGAAGAGCTATAAAAGACTTTCTGAATCACGTTCTCTTTAATCCAGCAGTGTCATTAGTGGGATGTTGTCCACAGGAAAAAAAAATGGACACATTTTTTGAATGAGTATCCGGTATTGCTTAAAATGAATTATGTGTAGGCGGCTCATGCCTGTAATCTTAGCTACACAGGAAGCTGAGATGTGAGGATCCTGGTTTAAAGCCAACCAGGACAGGAAACTCCAAGAGATTCTGATCTCCAATTAAGCCAGAAGTGGAGCTGTGGCTCAAGTGGTAGGATGCTAGCCTTGTGTGAGAAAGCTCAAGGGCAGCTCCCAGGCCCAGAGTTCAACACATTAGGACCAATCTAAATTTCTTACAAGGAAGACAAGCCTCCCAAAAGATGCAGTTCTTTTATTTCTTGGCATCTGGTTGGATGTTTTCAGGAGTCTCTTATGTATTAGAGAACAGACTAATGGCCAGGTCAGTAGAGGGCTATTAAATATTCCACCTTTTTTTTTTCCCTCTTGGCAGTGAGTACCAGGGTATTTGAAGCTTGTACTGGCTTAATCATTTTTAGATTGACTCTGACAAAAATATCAAATTATTTTCGGCGTTAGAGGCTTTGAATGAGGGCCCAGATTTCACACATAATCACTATATGAACTTGTCCTTGTGGTTCTATTTCTCTGGTTACCATTGATAAAATGCTACGTAGTCACAGGCATTTTTTTTTTAAAGGTCTTAGATTTAAATTTGTCATGTAATGACAAATTGGATTAATCAGTGGCTATTAAGTTGCCATTAGATAGGAATAAGAAAATCTGGCATGCTATTGTACCGTAGGGTACTATAGATAATAATTGTGTACCGTATATCTCAAGCAGCCAGAAGAAAGGATTTGGGGCGTTTCCATTCAAAGCAAAGAAGTGATCAACGTTTGGGGAATAACCTAATTGCTCAATGCATACTTGTATCCAAGCATCACATGGTACGCCAGGTAAGCGCACAATTTTTGTGCTGGTGTGAGACACTTGAAATACATTTCAGGAACAACAAAAAAAAACTAGTCCTTTATGTTTAAATTGGTCACTTCCTTATGGGTCTGTAGGTTCCTCTAATTGGAGCGGTGTGTGCATTCTCTCACCCACTGCCATACTGATTGATACACTCCAGCTTTCTCCTTCTGTGAGTGAAGTTGTCATGTACCAGCTTGGGATACTCAGAGAATGGGAGGATCGCTGTCCTGAGGAAGAAGGTAGAGACGGAGGTGGAAAGGCCCAGGGAGCATCTACGGGAAAAGCAGCTGCCTTGGGAGAACGGCATCGTGAAAACGAAACTATATCTGTGTCCAGTGCCACAGCCTCGGCTAGTTCAGAGCATTCAAGGTACTTTCCTTGCAGTTTGGTAGATATGAGGACCCCCCTTTCTGGATTAGGAGTGGTGGGGAGAAAAGGTGGAGCCCTTTTTGATTGGCTGAGCTTGCTCAGAGCCATCAGATTTCACTTATTTGTATAGAGTGTCATGGGGGTTGGTAGGAGTTAGAGGACAATTAGTCCAAATTTCAGCCCAAACTACTATGCCAACAAAAGAGGTATATTGATTGCTTTTATTATTATTGTAACGGTGATTTACAGAGAGGGTAACAGGTAAGTCAGGTAATGAGTACATTTCTTTTTGGACAATGTCACCCTTTCCCTCGCTCTCTCTGTTTTTGGGCAGTTCCACATCGTGTCTAGTGAGGGCCACTGCCGCATTTATCCACGCTTTGTTCCTCCATTTCTGTGTCTCCCCTTAGACTCCCAACAACATATAAATGAACAAACAGAACAAAAAGGAAAACAAGAACAGCAAAAAAGGAAAAAGAAACAACAACCCTCGTTTCTAGTTCCTGGTGTTCATTTTGATAAATATTATTTTGCACGATCAGATGCACCTGGGCATTGTGCCTTTGTGTTCCTCTCCGAAGAGTGTCTTCCTTCCGCCTCACTGCAGGTGAATGCCCGTGTCATTTATCCTGTCCCGGTGTATTTCCGATCGAGTTTCCACATATGAGAGAAAGCATGAGCCATTTGTCTCTGAGCTTGTTTTACCTCCTTAAAGTGCTTTGTTCTAGGTCATCCATTTCCCTACAAAGGATATAATACATTTTATTTGTAGAGAACTTGGAGTAGGTGAGAACTTTTGAAAGAATGGGTAACCCATTCTTCTAAGATGGTCCTCCATCAACAGTTTTGCTTGCTTTAATAAACCCAGAGACGCTTACAAGATCAGGGCATTCCTGACTCAGAATTCCAAGCGTCTTTTTCTGGTCTTCTCATTTGCGTAAAGCACACGTTGGATGGCTCTCACTGCGAAACACAAGGGTGACAGCTTGATGGACAATGGCTATGCACAAAGATTGTGAGTTTCTACGGCTCTGAGATGGGATGAAATTAAAAAAAAAAAAAGTAAGTAAGTAGAGAAATAACGTGCCTTTGTCTCTGGTTTTCTTGAGAGAAATCTGGAGGTTGTACTACCCGCCAACTGTCATTGTGCCTGTCCTTTGACCCAGTTACTATCTGCCTGTAATCTTGAAAAAATACAAACTAAGAAAGGGCCCTTGGTACACGTTAGTTAGGAAGCAGGCAAAATGAGGTCAAATAGAAGTCAGACTCAGGTGGGTTACAATTCTTCTTCTCATGCATTCGAAATTAAGAGGGAAAGTAAGGGTTAAGTATAAAGTATTCCACCTTGAACTCCTCCACTCTCTTTATCTAGCACACCATAATAAAAGATCAAGAGTTCCTGCTTATTATCTTATTTTTTCCTGCCTGTTCCACCAAGCTAAGGCCCAGTCTGGTTATGGATTAACACGGTGATCAATAATAAGGCTGCTGTCTTTCTCTCTCTCTCTCTCGGCAGGGGAAAATGAACTCAAAATGCAGTCAAACTCTTATTGATCAAGGATATGGGTCTCACTTTCATTACCTCTGTCTTCTGATAACCCACAAATAATGTGATGAGTTGCTAATCTCTCTGATTTTCAATGGACCCTTCACCCCTCCTGTCTGCTCATTGTAGCTCTTATTTTCATCTCCACACACGTTCCGTGTAATTCACGTAGCGCCAGCTCTCGCTCTCTTTTACCGTCAGACCTGGTCAATCAGAGCTAATAATATTCTTCTTCACTGGAGAGAGAGAGAGGCTCTGGAGAGTTCAACATACAATGTCTCCAAACGCATCAGGGAAATGCAGTGTGCAGACAGCTTTCTCCCTGGGCTGAGGCCTGGGATGGGGTTGGAGCAAAGCATCACTCAGCTTGGTAGCAATTTCCTCAGGCTTCATCTGCTTCAGTCAAAGTCGTCCCAGATGTCATAAACCAAACCAAACCGGTCGACTCTCTCGCTAAGATGGCACATGATATTTTGGTCTCTGTGTCTCAGAGGAACCTGAATGGATGAATGGAACCCTTCTGGGGCCGGGAGGGGTTTCCTTTACCTTGAATGCCTGAATGACTTCAGAAAATTTCTGTTAGATGGTGCCAAAGAACCATGGGATAAACCGAAAAAGAAACGAAGTGTGAGTGTATTGGAAAAAGGATAAGACGTTGATTTCTTTGATGAAAAGCATGTACAGGATGAGCAGAACAATGGGACATTGATCTTGATCTTCTACCTTTTCAGTCAAGGAAGAGAGGGTGCAGTACTTGCAAATGAAATGTACGATTCAATTTCTGCCAAGAAAAGTTCCCACCACTCATTAGAGAAAAGTGGATGAGAGTTCCAGTTGTAGGAAAATGGTAACTTTTAGAAGCATTGTTATGTGTTGGTCTGTTTGTAATTTGTCATGGCTTTCTTTTGAAGGGAGTTCTACAACTTAACACTACTACTACGACTACTATTATTATTACTAATAATAATTTGTAGTACTGGGGTTTGAACTGAGGGCCTTTCTCTTGATAGTCAGAAGAAGATAGTCATTTAGATCATATCACCTGTTCTTCTATTTGCTAAATTTTTTTAAAAAGCAAAACAGCAAACAAGCCAACTTTCATAAAACATTTTTAGTGTTTGGTCACCCAGTTATCAAAAGATTACGAAACACAAAATGGCATTGAACACAGGTATAAGAAAGATGCTAGTGAAGTTCATCGTGTTCCTCTGTGTGTGTGTGTGTGTGTGTGTGTGTGTGTGCTGGCTCTCTACCACTTAGACAACACCTCCACTCTGTCTTTTGATGGTTAATTGGAGACCTTCATGGGCTTTTTTTTTTTTTTTGCTTGGGCTGGCTTTGAAACCGGATCCTCAGTAGCTAGGATTACAGGTCTGAGCCACCAGTGCTTGTTTTTGTTAGCTCAATTTCTGTAATGACATTTATCTTTACACCTCTGATATAATGTACACTTACTAGATGACATTTTTTTTTTGGAGGACAGTCAAAAGTAAGTTTTCTGTTGGAAATCTGGTAAAATAAATCACCAACAGATAAGTCCCTCTCTCTCAAAACACCGGATGACCAACAACAACTAAGCTCACAAAATCCAGAGAGCCTGCCTGCTACATCTCAGCCCCAATCCCAACCCTCTGTACACCTGTTGAAAAGAAAACAAAGTGTGACAGTGGTACAAAGTGCTGGGATTAAAGTGATTTGCTCTGAGCCCTTAAAGCCTAGGTAATTGCAGGTCTCCTTTTCTCCTTTTGTTCTGCGGAACTGCATGTGAAATCCGACAACCATGATTCCCTCCTCCCCTTCTCTAGTAAGGGCTGGGTGGAACTTTTACCACATTCACGCCGCCCCCTTTTCTTTCCTTCCTGCCAAGGTACATTGGGAATGATGCTGGTTCGCTTTGGCCTCACGGAATAAAATAGATTGGGAATGGATCTGGTGAAGGTGGTTTTGCTGAGTTTGCTGTGGAGCAGAGGTTAGACAAACCTTCTGTTGCTGTTATTAGTTTTTTTCTTTATATACTTGTGTACATTAGTTGTCCAAAGAGGTTTTCTTGTGATAGTTCCATAAACACACCCCATGTACTTTGATAAGATTTAGGCTACTTTAAATTCTTCTCTCCTCCTCTTTTTGGTTCAACAGTAGCTTAGTGGGTTGTACCATGCTATGTTCATATAGACATATACTTGCCTGTAAGTGGGTTTACATTACATATATGTATATGCATACACATTGTATGCACACAGTACAATGTGATATACACGCATACACATGCATTTAATAAGTCCACAGACATGTATACACATATATACACATATAGACATAACCCTTGCATCTATACACATGTGCACACACATGTATATACATATACACATGATACATACAAGCACGCACATATACATAATATGTACTATGTACCACATATATATAGATATATGTCTCTATATATGTTTTCTTTGACCAGGGACTATGTTCCTTTTGCTATTGCTTTAAAATCTTTTTTTTTTTTTTGGTAGTGGGGCCTGAACTCTGGGCCTGGGCACTGTCCCTCAACTCTTCAGCTCAAGGCTAGCACTCTACCACTTGAGCCACAGCATCACTTCTGATTTTTTTCTGCTTATGTGGTGCTGAGGAATTGAACCCAGGGCCTCATGCATGCAAGGCAAACAATCTACCACTGAGCCACCTTCCCAGCCCTGCTTTAAAATCTTGAGCTCAGCAAGCTGGGAGAAGAGGAAACTGAGGCTGGTGACGGCTGGCGAGAAGACTTCCCTGCTTGTCCAAAAATGCAGGCGTGGAAGGCACGAGGGAAGGTTCTGCGCGCGCTTCCTCCAGCGGCCTGGACATTTGGCTATGATGGGCTACGTCTACCCAGGCAGGACACATGCTATGGACTACCTTTGATGTTGCCCTAATTGTGCGTGGGTGCGTGTGATCTTCAATCGTGGATGTCATCGAATTTTATTAAACTTCATATAGATAAAACCAAGACGTTATCGATTAGTTCTGCCATACAAACCTCCCAGCTTCCTGGTGTGCGTGTGTGTGCGTGTGTGTGCGTGTGTGTGTGTGTGTGTGTGTGTGTGCGCGCGTGCGTGTGTGTTTCCTACTGGGGAAACTGTCTTTATTCTTTCGATAATACTCGTGGCCTTGGAATGGCTGGGGCTTCCGAGTTTTCTTTTGAAGCCCACATCAATCATATAATTAAGACGGCTTTTTTTTTTTTTTTTTTTAATACAGCTACAGCAATCTTGCCATATTGAGAGGCGTGTTCTCTGGTCTGCGGCTGTAGTTTTCATTCATGCCTCTTTTTCTTGTGGCCATAATTACTGCTGCTCTTTGTGGAGAGTTCTTCGTGAGCAGAGGTTTCTGTTGATCCAGACTGAACTAGATCAACCCCCCTCCCCCCGTCCCCCCCCCCCCCCCGCCCCGTTTGGATTCAATGTACTTCATTTTATTAATAGGATTAATTGGATTTTTTTTAAACAAGTCACTCTCTTTGCTCTTTCCAAATCATTTCTTAGCCACATTCGTCATGAATAATAGCTGAGGATATCCCAAACCACGCCAACTACTTGTGTGAAAAGTGAAGACTTTATCCTCTCGAAAGTCCCAGCTGTGAGCAGTTATTTAGTCAAGGAGACAATATATGTAGAGCACAGACTTTCTTACAATTGTTTTCCATTGGATACTAGCCAAAAGCCAACGCCGCCCCCCCCCCCCCCCATCCATCTGTCCTCTCCTCCCACCTGGTCATTAAACCGTGTTTGCCCCTTCCTTCCATTTCCCTTCATTGCCTTTACCTTCCAGGTCCAATGTTAGCGTCCAGCAGGAAAGCAGGAGGTAGAAGAGAGGTGGAGGTAATTATGGAGAACACAGATTTGGGACGTAGACCTGTGCAGGTACAGCACTGGCTAGTTTTCTACTCAGCCATGACTCTGCATCAGAAGATGGACAACCAGGACCTAATTTCAAGTGAAAACATTGCATTTCCCTTAAACAAAAAAAATTTTTTTGGGTCAGGGGTGGGGCTTGAACTCAGGGCCTAGGCACTGTCCCCAAGCCTCTTTGTGTTCAAGGCTAACACTCTACCATTTAAGCCACAGTGCCACTTCCTGCTTTTGAGTGGTTCACTGGAGATAAGAGCCTTATGGGGACTTTTCTGGCTGGGCTGGCTTCGAACTGCCATCCTGGGATCTCAGCCTTCTGAGGAGCTAGGATTATAGGTGTGAGCCTCCGGCACTCAGCTAAACAAAAATCTTTCTGTGGGGTTGAAACTGGGTTGACTTCTACTCCATTTGGAGAACACACTCACTTTGTCCTTAAAAAATGCAAGACTGGGAAGCTGGCTCAGTGGTAGAGTGCTTGCCTCCGTCACATGAGGCTCTGGGTTCGATTCCTTAGCACCACATAAGCAGAAAAAGCACAAAGTGGAGCTGTAGCTCACGTGGTAGAGAGCTAGCCTTGAGCAAAAAGAAGCTCAGGGATAACATCCAGGCCTTGAGTTCAAGCCCCAGACTGACGCATGCACACACACACACACACACACACACACACACACACACACAAATTTGTTGGTACAGGCTAAATGCTAAAGGCTTTTCAGATAGCTCATATTCATATACAACTTTAGCTTTTATTTGTGAAATTCTTTTCCTGGAGTAACGCCTCCCTTTGGATATCGGTGCTGCCAACCAAATCCCAAATCATGGCTGCCAGTTTTTAAAATTCCTTACAGAAAGACAAAGTACCACTTTCTGACTTGAAAAATAGATGTTTTGTTATTTACTTATTTTAGCAAGAAGGAGGAATACACTTTGCCCATATAAGTCTTGTTTAGCCTCAGCTAGCCGGAAAAAAAAAATCTTCCTTTTCTGGTACTGGGGTTTGAACTCAGGGCCTGTTTCCTCAGTTGGTGTTCAACCATTTGAGCCATGCTTCCAGCTTTTTTTGCTGGATAATTGGAGATGGAGATTCTTAGATTTTCCTTCCTAAGCTGGCTTTGAACCTCAGTCTATTCATCTCAGCCTCCTGAGTAGTTCATATAACAGACATGAGCCACTGGTACCCAGCTAGAAAAGCATCTTTAAGCCTGTCATTGATATTGCGTATCTCAGAGACATGCGATGATATATTCTTGCCTCTTTTAGAAAAATAGTTTTTAAGCCTCGTTTTACATGAACATTATTTGAGCCTCTTTTTAAAAACGTCTTGAAGAAGATTTCAATGGAAGCAGACATCGACTTTCAGAACCTGATTTGGTTGCATTCTGGCTTGTAGCTCTGGCTTGGTGAACCACTTTGGAAGTTGTTGGACTTGATACACACAGTCAGGAAACCATGTCTGAATTCTTAGGGTAGGAACAAGACCGGTTGTAAGTAAATATACACGGAATACAAACAGGCATGCAAGGCAGGTAGCAGTGGGGTCCTGGACCAGCCACTTATCCTGCCAGGCTTTGCGTCCTCTTTGTAATCACCAAGTCCCCGTGTGCTGGGGGGTGGGGGGCACCCCTGTGATCCCAGGTTCTCTGCCAGCCTTACTTCAGTCCAGGACCTTCTCCTCTCCAATTGGCCCAATCTTCTGCAGCTCAGATCATCTTTTATGCCTGCTGGTTTCCATTCTCCCTCTCTCAAGACCCTCAAATGACTTCCCATTAGCTTCTGGGTCATATTCAAATTATTACCTATTGGTTTCAAGACCTTTAGTCAGGCAATCCCTTTTTATGTCACTTTTAATCTCTCTCCTTCCCCGTTCCTTTTGTGGCTGTCAGAATCATCATCACAAAGCCACCTCTCCCTCCCCCCCTCTGTCTCTCTCTCTCTCTGTCTCTCTCTCTCTCCCCCCCCCCTTGTAGACCTTGCTTGCCTCAGCCTCTCAGACACCCTCTTTCTTGATTATTCCCACCTTACCCTGGTCATTGTTTCCAGCATCTCATTGTTTAATTCCTTCTGCAGAGCTCAGGAACCTTCTAGTACTTATCATCTATAACCAGGGTTTGACGATGTGAGAGAAGTCAGACTCACTGGACTGTGATCAAAGGATTAAGGACACTTTGCATATAGCCCATATTGAGGTATCCAATTATGAAGTCTAAATACACACACACACACACACACACACACACACACACACACACACACACACAAGCAGGCATGCACACACATGCACATACACGCACAAACATTCAGATATTATGTTCTTAGCCTGCTATTCAGATCGCTTTATGGTTCCTCTAAATCACAAATCAATCAATAAATTGCCTTTTCTTTCTTCTTACATGTTTCCTTAGCACAACTGAGTAAATCCTTATAAGTGAAATAGAATCCAGTCCCCTAGATTTGGGGCTAAGGTGATTAATTTAATTAATTAAATATTTTTTAAACATGTCAAGAAGGAATACAAGAACCAAATTGTCATTGAAACATGAATTCAGATCTTCTGAGACAGATAAAAAAAAAATAGCTTTCAAATGCAATTTACAATGGGTCACCAAGTCTCCTTGTTTTGAGTTAATTTTCTAATTGTCCTTTGGAGATAAGGGGAAATAAGAACCCTGGTCATGGGGGCTGGGAAGGTGGCTCAGTGGTAGAGCACGTGCCTTGCATGCCTGAGGCCCTGGGTTCGATTCCTCAGCACCACATAAGCAAAAAGAAAAAAGCCGGAAGTGGCGCTGTGGCTCAAGTGGTAGAGCGCTAGCCTTGAGCTGAAGAGCTGAGGGACAGCGCCCAGGCCCAGAGTTCAGGCCCCACGACCGGACCCAAAAAAAAAAAAATAAAAAAAAAGAACCCTTGTCACATCTGTGGTAGTCTCTAGTCATCTTCCACCACAGGTACTAAACATTTGGTTCCTGCATTTTCCAGAAGAAGTAAAATACACTTTTCAAAAACATAAAAGATAATTGGACTATGTGTAAAAGAATGGCTGGTTGGGAGATGTTTCTGCGTGTGTGTGTGTGTGTGTGTGTGTGTGTGTGTGTGTGTGTGTGTGTGTAGGAGGGACTTGTTAAAATTCAAAGGTCTCCCAGTAGATTTCTTAAATTTTAGCCAGTTCCCAGGAGATATTTATGTAACCAAAATTTAGAAAACACTGCCTTATGGTAATGCTCACCCCAGCATTCAGAATAAATCTGCTCAGGTAAAACAAGTTCCCAATTAAGAGAAAGGAGATTTTCCCCCCCTCCTACATCCTACACCCACTTGATTTTCCTCCAATATGCAGTTACTAACGCTTCAGAAAACCAATATTATGCAGAAATCTCTGAATCATCCGCTAAGTTACCCAAGTCAAACCAGAGACGATTTGACTGTACTTCAGCTTGTGAATAAATTACTTCTTTCTGACATTGTGTGTGTCTTGGTTCTCTTTCAGTTCTGCGGATCTATCCTTGACCATCAAAAAGAAAACTTCAACAGGCTTCTCCCCACAAATGCTTTCCACCTGTTTGATATAAGGAGAGAGGGTGTATGGAAAAGATGATATTTGAAAATGGCAATGAATTCAGATGTATACTTATTTGAAGGGGATGATTACCAGCCACTATCATGCAATAATTATTAACGTAATGTAGGCACAAACAGTGACTTGAAATGTCTTCATGATGCGTTCCTTTCACGCTGTTCTCCCAGCCTGCCGTTTTTAGGAGTATGAGAGACTTTTCCCGTAACTGCTAGTTTTCTGGTCTATATCACAGCACCTGGGATCACCTGTCAGCTAGAGATGTCTCCACTGGAGTAAGGTACCAGGAGCACACCGTCCACACACGCTGGAACCTGGAACATTGCATCTGGGAGGCAAGCACTTTGCCTCTGACACTTCACTTTTAAAACGGCATCAAGGAAGCACTACCGTAGTAACCGTAGCTTCCCTAGGAAACATCTGGCCTGAGCTGTGGCTGCTTTCCTTAGATCCCATTAAACCAGTTCCCAAGATGGACACTTTTGCTGGGAATTCACACAGTGTGCCCCTCCCCCCACCCCCGGAACTGGGGAATCCCCAGCTGACCACTGGAAACTAGATTAAATAGTGAAGGGTTTCCCAAGCATGTTGGAGACTGAAGAATGGGAAAAGCAGAAATAAATACCAAATGACAGCTGCTTACAATAAATGATTTTAAGTTGGATTGATTAATTATCCAGTTTTTGAGTGAGGTACCATCTGTGGAATATACTCCTTCTTTCTTTTCTTCTTTTTTCCCCTCCCTCCCTTCTTCTTTTCTCCCCTCTGCCTCCCTCCCTCCCTCCCTCCCTCCCTCCCTCCCTTCCTTCCTTCCTTCCTTCCTTCCTTCCTTCCTTCCTTCCTTCCTTCCCTCTGTCTTTTCTTCATTACCATTATCTATTTTCTTTCTTGCTTGCTCCTTTTTCTTCTTTATCATTACCATTATCTATCATCTTTCTTCTTCATCAATATTTTCTTTCTTCCTTCCTTCCTTCCTTCCTTCCTTCTTTTATTCTTTCCTTCTTTCTTTCCTTCTTTTCTATGTGATTGAGCTTGTGGCTTGAACTCATGGCCTGGGTGCTATCTTTGAGTTTTTTTGCTCAACACTAGCAATCTACCACTTTGAGCTATAGTGCCACATCTGGTTTTCTGCTGGTTCATTGGAGATAAGAGTCTCACAGACTTTCCTGCCTGGGCTGGCTTAGAACCACTGGCAACCAGTTTTCCTTCCTTCCTTCCTTCCTTCCTTCCTTCCTTCCTTCCTTCCTTCCTTCCTTCCTTTCCTTCCTTCCTCCCTTCCTTCCCTTCCTTCCTTCCTTCCTTCCCTTCCTTCCTTCCTTCCTTCCCTTCCTTCCTTCCTTCCTTCCCTTCCTTCCCCTCCTTCCTTCCTTCCTTCCTTCCTTTCTTTTTCTTTCTTTCCTTCTCCTTTTCCTTCATCATCATTATCATCTGTCTTTCATCATCTTCTATCACCCATCTGTCCTCCTCCTCCTCCTCTATTTTCTTTCTTTTATCTTCTTCATCATCTCTATCTATCTATCTATCTGTCAGTCATCTATCTGTTCTATAAAGTGGTGGTATTATTGTGAAGATCAATAAGGATAATACACTGCAAAATGCTTATTAAGGTGCATGCTGAATAGTGCCAGTAATGGCTTAGCTGTCTTTAATGCTATCTCCACTATGAACCACATGTTCACATATAAAGTGTGCACAATATTAATTGTCCACTCCCATTTAAAGCCTTGTCTGCTTGAAAATGTGAACAATTGCCTCTTAACGCTGAATTCCTTTGTTTCAGCCCATTAGTCTTTCACGAAACTGGTAAACACAAAATAAAATATAAAAGTAGAAATAAATGGTCTGCTACAGCAGCAGGCACCAGCAGAAATTTGAGGAGAGACATCTTGGGACAGAGACATCTTTGTGTTCTGGATGCTTCCACCTGATTTAGGCGACTGGATTCCTTGCTGTGGGGATTAAGCCACCAGAAGGACAAAACTTCCTCTCTTCTCAAACACAAGCCCCCAGTGGAATGACTTCTCACTTCCAATGAATCCTTTATACTTTTCTTTCACTTTTCTCCCCCTTCTTTCCAAGAAGTTGCTTTTACTTTTGTCAACAAATTGTGTCATTTACCACAGTAAGGAAACTCCTGTTGTTCAAGGTCTTTATCAGAGTTCCTACAAATCAGGTTAATTGGTGATCAACAGAGCTTTTCTGCCTTTAATGAGGCCCAGTAGCCCAAGGCAAGGCTCTACCTCTTGATAAGGGACTTTCTTTTTTCTTAGTTTAAACTCTTTGATCTCTTAAAAAAATTAAAACAAAAAAACTAGGAAGAATAACCACTGGGAAAGTCATTGTTTTTTAATTGCCTGATTACTAAATGTAGGAGATAAAAGATAGATGTTCTCAATTAATAACATTTACATAGATTAGCATCACTAACAAGCCTCATTAGAAACTGCTGATTTTTGTTTGGTGCCTCATGTCAGTTTTGCTCGCTCTCGCTCTCTCTCTCTCTCTCTTCTCTCTCTCTCTCTCTCTCCCTTTCTCTCCCACCCCCCCTCTCTCTCCCTCTCTCTGATTGCACAATAGAACGAATCTTTGGTATGACAGCACATTCTCTTCTATTTCCATTAACCAAACCATACGGCATTATAAAAACACAGTTAGGTGTTAAATTAATTAAAAGTTAATATCATCTAATGAAGATTCCTGGGCTTTAGTAACATATTTTATAGAGTCTAAACATCCTCATGGGATGAATTGCAACACAAAGATATCTCCATTCACATAGGGTAGCAATCATAGAAATCAGGTCTATTTGCTGAGTGAGTTCTTGTGCCTTGAATCTTACATTTATCATTTTGTTAATCTGTAAAAATGTGTGAAGCCGGGTACACAAAAATTTAGAAAGTTTAAATAAAAATAGCCCCAATAGCTCTGCCCTAGTTCTGAGTTCAGAGTTCAGATTCATTTCCTGAGCAATGAATATCCCTATTTGCTCTAGAATAAAAACTCACTGCTATTCTGAGCAGAAGCAAGGATGACAACGAATCAGGAAACATCTTTCAAACTTGAGCCACATATATTATTTATCCTATTTAATTTTGGGTATTGATCTTCACACTTGCTAGGTAGTGGCTCAGTCTTGAGCCTTCCTTCACGCTCATTTTAGCCTTTTTTTATTATTTAGCCCTTACATTATTTTTCAGATAGGATCTCATACTTCTTTTTTGCCTGGGACTGAAATTTGATGACCACAGATGCACCTCATAATACCCAACTGACTGAGATAGGGTTTCTTGAACTAATAACTCAAGAGAGAATACAAGGCAGATGTTGGGCCATTCACTTATGTATTCCCAAGTGTGGTTTGTCTTGATGAAAATGAATGAATGAAACAAGAAGTCGTTTAGGAAGCATCTTCCCTATTTTTATTGATTTTTTCCCCTCCTGTCAAAGTTAAAGTGTGTTGGCTGTAAAATTTTAGAGTGTACACCCATGTTTCGTTCAGAAGTCCAAAGTGTCTGTCTAGTGGAATTCATCTCGAAGGCTTCTGTGTCCACTCTTCCATTTTTAACTCCACAAATAAATAGAAGCATATATCCAAGAGTTTATCCCCCTTTTAAGCATGTTGAACAAGACTTTGTTTTGCGTTTCGGGTCCAAGAATGGACCACAGTCATAACACCCAGGAAAAAAAAGCAAAATGCTTGAAGTCTCTGCTTCTTCTTTCTATCATTTACCCGCAAGAGAGTAGCTGCTAAGAAAACAAGGGCCAACTCTGGGTAGCCAATAACAACTACTAAAATAATGAGGTATTAGTTGCTCTAAGAAGACAGTGGAAATGTGCTTTGGATGCAAAACTGATCATAGGGAGGGATTTAGTATGCAAGTCTCAATTATCCACCGTCTCTGTGATTCACATCTAGTGTTTGAAATTCATAGGAGCTAAACTATCACTGCAATGAGCTAAGGTAATTCTCATGGGTCTGTAGGCGCAGGACCCCACTCTGATTATGATTATTATTAAGCTTTCTCATTATTATTGCTCCTGTCATCCAGGAGTGCTCTGGGCACTGACTTCCTTCCTTTGGCTGCCTCCGGTCATGTTTTTGTGAAGAGGATTCTTAGATGGGGAAGTCTAGCCACAGGCCCTGGAGCTAGGTACAGCCAAGTCCTTTTGAATTCCTCCAAATCCTTCACTTTACTTACCTTTGAATAGTAAGATGTCGGTCAACGTGGTTCATTTGGCAAGTTTTCTTAGAAATCAGACACTCTGGAAAACAAGGCTCTGAGCCCTTCTACCGTTAAAAAAAAAAAAAAAGAAGAAGAAGAATCACCCAGAAGGTCAAGAAATGATTCCACTATACTACAAAGCTTATCATTTCATCAGGGAATTTCTAATTAAGGATGTGTTCAATTCCCCAAGCATGTTCCCACCGTCCCAACTGAGCTCTGGGAGAGTTGAAGCCTTAGGGCGTGCTTTATATGAACACTGAAGCCATGTGTACGCCGGATGGAGTACCCTTGGAAACGCAATTATAACGAACCCTTGCATTACCACTCCATCATCCCAGCCCCCTGTGCTTCTTTGTCTCTCAGTGTTAGTCAGCAAATGGCTAGCTCTAAGTACAAAGCAAAGTCTTCATCTAATATTTCCTTGGGGGCAGTCAGAGCAGAACTTGCTGCTTCCCCGCGATTTTCTCTCTACAAGGATGTATAGAGACATCTAGGTGGCCAACTGATGTTTTCCAAAGCAGAGTGTAGAGGAGGTTACCTTGCCTCTAAAACTACCCAGGTAAAACGTCATCATTTCACTGAGGAACTCCATTGTTGGGGTGCAGGAGGTCATTTCTGGCAGTTATGAGTTCTTAGTGCTCATCCCCACCAAACAGCTGATTCAAATCAGCAAGCCAAGTAGCACCCACACACAAGCCTGTCTTGATCATTGAAGCTCAGATCTTTCCACTTGGCTTTCTAAGAGACTCTCGTGCATATCATCACTGCGCTGGGACCTCAGGTCCTATGGAAACTCGATAGAAAAGAAGATGGAAGCATCTTGTATATACATGTTTCTAATTTGGGGAGCGGAAGGGAAATAACAAAAAGCTGAAATAAGGATACAGGTTGACCCACTGTAGCAATGAGATGGACAAGATACTACAATGAAACGAACTTTACAACTTTGGGGGGTGGAGGGGAGGGAGGAGTTGGGGAGGTGGGAGGGAAGGGATGGTAGGGGAAAACAAAGGAGGGGATAACAATGCTTGATAGGAAATGTACTCATTACCTTACTCAGGTAACTGTAACCCTTCTGTTCAGTATCTTTACAATAAAAAGATATTTAATAAAAAAGCAAAGAGATGATAGAGAAACCAAAAGTGCCTGCTGGTTCAAAGGGTCATATCCAATGAAAAGCAATGTGTTCCTATATGATCTATATATCCTAAAAATATCTCATAGAAATACATTGTGGGGAATTTGTTGTTGTTGTTATTCTAAACAGCTTTGATTTCCAGGTCAAAGTGTATAAGAAGGTATGGACTTATGGAAAATCCATGCCCATATGTGGAATTATCACAATGACCCCTCTTGTGTTACTAATGGATGCTAATTCAAAACAGAGACAGAAAAATGCATAGAAATATGACTCAGGCACATTACATCTATATATATATATACGTATATATTTGTGCTATGAAAGAAGAAAATACTGCTTTAGATTATTTATTGATAGTTAATATGAGAAGGAAACACTATTCAGAGTCTCTAGTATCTACCACTGTTCATGTGTCTATACCAAATCAGTATTTCTCAGAGATTCACCAAGCCCTGGAGTTTCCAAAGACAGCGTGGTAAAAGATTCAGGATCATAAGTCTGACTTTCCCTAGACATCTGCAGGGCTAAAACAGGTAAAAATAGGCCAAGTACTGGTGGCTTACTTCTGTAATACTAGCTACTCAGGAGGTGGAGATCTGAAGTCAGCCTTTGTAGGAAAGTCCCTGAGACTCTTATACCCAATTAGACATCAAAAAAAATCTAAAAGTGAAGCTGCTTATGGTAGAGCTTTTTGCACAAAAGCTCAGGGATAGTACCCACTCAGGGATAGTACCCAGGCATTGAATTCAAGCTCAGGACTCACACACACACACACACACACACACACACACACACACACACACACACACACACACACACACACACACACAGAGTGGGACTTAGTTTGAAGCTATCTATGCGATGTCAAATTCCATCTGACACATGATTTTTCTTTCTTTATCTTTTTAACTTTTCTTTCTTCCTTTTTCTTTTTTGTTGTTCGGCTTATGAACTTTGCCTTACCATCATAAGATCTTGAAATCGTTAAAAGTTTCACAACTTCCTTTCTGATGACTCTGTTGGAAATTATGAAGAAAGCCACGGACAAAGTCAGGACATTAAGTAACAGGGACATCATTAAAACAGGAAAAAAAAATAGATTATTATTTAATTAGATGACTACCCTTCCTATTGTTACTTGATTTTCAAGTTCTGTAGAAACAGGCTCCCTGCTGGTTGTAGTTTCTGGCTATCTTCATTCTCCTCATTACTAATTCCTTTTTCACTACCCTGCCTGTTAATCAGCTTGGTTTTATTATGTATTTCCTTCTGGATTCCAGTGTGGACTAGTCGATGCAGACAAGGTTTTAGCCAGTAGCCAGGGTCAAGGGTATGCAGTGTGAACACCACAGTCGCATTTCACCTACACTTTTATATAACTGTTACATTTTGGGGTCAGGGTGCATTGAGAATTTCCATAAATCTGATGGGTAATGTGCTAAATGAGATTAGAGAGGGCCTTTTCCCGAGTCACGGTCAAATGAAAATATCTTATGTTAATTTCCTAGGACAAGCTTGAGGCAGGTAGTTAATACTTCTCTGTGGAAGAATACAGACACGCACAGGGGGGCCGGATACAGGAAAACACAGGCTGTTGTCTAAATAGATCACGCTGTGGAGTGCTTCGCAGAGGGAATGATAGAGCCTGGAAGACTCAAATTTTGTTGTTGGTTTTGTTTATTTCCTTCTGTTCTCTGTCTAACCTCTTCGTGTTTTCCTAAATTATATTGGTTTTTGTTTTTGGTTCTAAAAGGCATTTGCCTCTTAAATCAGGTCGCATTTATATATTTAGATACATTCTTCAACTTATTTTGCTGCAAAACAGAAAACCAAGGGTAAGAAAACAAAAAAAAGAATTAGCAAATGGAAGGTTGTTTACAGATCTAATCTCTATCTATACACACATTATTATTTTAAGCTTTGACCTGAATCAACCCACATCAGAAGAATGCATTTTAAGCCACTCATCTTCGAATTAATACCAAAACATCCGCTCTACTTATATTTCAAAATAAAGCAGCATTAATATTTTAAAGGAAGTATTAACAAAGGGCTTAAAGAAACAGATTCATCAGCTCTCCGCAGACTTCTGGGCACCTTTCAGAGCTGATTCCACCACCTAAATCTTCCCCTCACATTATTATTGAGGCTCCTTCCCAAGACACAGACACAATGGGAAGACAAAACAAACCAGACCCAAACCCAAACCACTTATTTGGTGCTGTTGACCAAGCACTGTTGATTAGCATGGTGGAAATTCTCTTCGATGTAGCATAGATTTATGGAGCACCAGTCCTGCCCTTTGTGAAAATGATGCTGGCATAAAAGAAAAAAAAATATCTCTGAAAGAATCAGCTGGCAGTCCAGCAAAGCTCGGAGAATATCAGGAGAGGGACAAGGTCTTGAGATGCACAACCCTGCTTTCCAGGAAGAACTCTGAAAGCCCCTCCAATTCCCGTTCTGTATTCCCTGTCAACCCTTCCCAGGAGGAAGGATGATGAGAGATAAATGTAGTAAGGGAGATGTGAGGGCGGTATGGCCAGAAAGGTCTTCTAAGGAGATCACCTGGCTCTCTAGGAGTGTGGCCTGCCTCATGCCCTTCCTTCCTTCCTTCCTTCTTTCCTTCCTTCCTTCCTTCCTTCCTTCCTTCCTTCCTTCCTTCCTTCCTTCCTTCCTTCCTTCCTTCCTTCCTTCCTTCCTTCTTCCTTCCTTCCTTCTTTCCTTCCTTCCTTTCTTTCCTTCTTTCTTTCATGCTGGTCCTGGGGCTTGAACTCAACTCCTGGGCACTGTCCCTGAGCTTTCTGCTCAAGGTTTGTGTTCTACCATAGCTCCACTTCCAGCTTTTCTGGTCCTTAATCGGAGATAAGAGTCTCACAGACTTTCCTATCCAGGCTGGATTCAAATTGCAACACTCAGATCTCAGCCTCTGGGGCAGCTGGTATTATCGGTGTGAGCCACCAGTGCTGGGCTGCTGTCTTATTCTTAATTCCCATCCCTTTTCCTTACCCAGTTTCCTTGTCAGTTTCTTGAATTCCATGAGTTCCCTTGTATTGCTCTAAACATTTGTTTTTCCACTTCAATTAGCTTGGATGTTTTTTTTTTTTTTCTTATTTTCAATTAAGAACTTCACCTAGGACAAAGGATTGCAAGAAATCTCAGAGCTAACTACCTATGTACATTCCACAGACTGGGAAGAAGGAATTCAGAGAGGCTAAATGACCCCACCGGAGCTGGGAAGGTAATGACAGACTCATCTAAATCCCAGGCCAGAGTTATCCCAAATATAGTTATTACTGAAGCAATATCCACAGCCCTAAACGTTACAAGTCGTTGCATATTCACAATAAGAACTGAGTCTCCTTTGACCTTACCTCTAGGTGCTGTTCAATATTCTATATATTTATGAAGAAAAGAGAGAAATGGCAAAACACACACATACTTAAAAAAGTATCATCAGCCAGGCCAGGCACCAGGGGTTCATAGCTGTAATCCCAGATTCTCAGAAGGCTGAGATCTGTGTGAGATTCTTTTCTCCATTTAACCACCAATGCCTGCATATACACATACATACATATAGATATACATACAGCAGTGGCACTGTAGCTCAACGTGGTAGAGCACTAGCCTTGAGCAAAAAGAGCTTAGTGACAAGACCCAGGCCCTGAGTTCAAGCCCCATGACAGGCAAAATTAAATACATAAGTAAAGAAAGAAAGAAAGAAACAAACAAATGGGCAAGAATTCTCAGACTGCTGTCATTTCCCCCAGAGGAACATTCTGGGCAGCACTGGCTTCTTTCCTGAGAGCCGGGCTTCTTTGCTTGGTCTTGAGAAGTTAAGGACAGGGTCAGGAGGCCACGTGCAGACTCAGGGCTGGAGGAGACAAGTAGGCCCTGCCATGGTCCTCCACAAGCACCTTCCCCTGGGGGCTGGAGTAGCTGTTCCCCCCGCCCCCCTGCCCTGTTCACAGCTGCCTAATAAAAAATGAAATAAAATCAGATGGTATCAATGGCGTGATCCTAGCAGACTGGATAGGGGCCTGGGGTGATGTGGTGGTGGTGGTTGTTGTTGAACCCACTCCGTCCATGACTGGTCTTCACTCTCTTTCCAAGTCCTATATGGTGTGGGTCAGGTACCCGAGTCATTCATTCACTCATTCATTCATTCATTCATTCTAGGAGCTCTTGCTTCACGGGCGTGAAGTAAACACTGTTATTTCAGTAAGACTGGAACTCGTCACTAAGACCAAGGCGACAGCTCTGGGGAATTATCGGGGTGACAAGCCTCCTTTTCCGTTTCCTCCGAAGCCCCTGTGAACTTCAGAGGCCCCCTCCCTCTTTCCTGCCATTCTGTGTTTTCTTTTTCTTTTCATTTCTTTCCTTCTTTCTTTTCTTTTTTTTAAAATCTGTTCTTCAAAGAGAGAGCCAACTGTCTTGAATTAAACACCAGGCATTCCTTGAAGTCATGTGTGATGAAAGCGATTCAATAATTAATTCAAACAAAGGTGATTTCTGAGTCAGGTTGAAGAGGAGGGGCAGGGCGGTCAGAGTGGAGAATAAAGGAAGTCTGGATGGAAAGCAGAGTTGATGGGGTGTGCTGTGGGGAGAACACACACACACACACACACACACACACACAACATCTTCAATGGTAGGGAGTATGGAGCTGGAAATGATGAACCGGTTTCCTGAGCTTGCTCACTTCTTAGTACTCTGACCTCTAACTATACACTTAAAGGGCTTTTCCCCTGGCCCTTTGGGGCCTCTTGTTCACCTTGCTAGAAGGCTCTCCCCCCTGGCATGTGTCTGAGTTCTTAAGCTTGGAGATATCTGTACTGGGGCAATTGCTATTTGCTTAGAAGAGCCATCCTCGACTCCAACACCCCACCCCCATGGTCTGTCTGTCTCTTCCGATTCTCTCATCTAGTAGGGCCCGCCATGTTTTCTAGTAGGGCCCACCATGTTTTTTTTTCCTACATGAAACCACTGGGCTTCGAAGGGTTCTTCTCCAAAGACTCAGGAAGTGTTTATCCAGTGTATGGAAGACGTTTGCCTTCTATGGTGAAATCTATCACAGGAGGAGGCTGTCTCCCAATGGGCTGGGCTGGCTGAGCGGGTGTCTGGTTTATGGCAAGTTATCTAAAGGAGATCAGGAGCTCACGTTTGGAGGATGAGTGACAAGTCAGCCGGACAGAGACTAAATTTATGTGCATGAGCCTGGCTCTATCCTGCAGCCTCTATGCACTGGGCATAATTGTGTGGGAAGCCCTGGACCCTTCACCTGTACAAATGGCAGGTGTGTACATGGAGTGGTGTTAAAGGCCATTATTCTCAGCATCTCTGCCTCTTCCCTAATCCTGCTATCTCTACACAGCTCAGTTCTGATACTATCATTCAGAATCCCCAGACTTCTCTTAAATCTGAGTTAGGTTAGTTTGAGTTATGAAGATAGAGACCATTCATTCTTCCTTCTCTTAATAAAGTCATCCAAGGGAGCTTTGTGTATGTATGTATGTATGTATGTATTTATGGGTAGTGAACATCAGATCCAGGCCCTTGGGTCTGCCATGAATGATCTCTGTCACTTGGTTATATCTCTAGAAAAAGAGGCGTTCATCATATCAAGCCACAGAGGAATGGAAAAAATGTAGGTCACACGAAGTGGAGGCTGAGTTGCTTGTAGAAAAAAATGACATTATCAATGGCACTCAGTATCTTACAGCTACTGTCGTAATTACTGTGGCTAGCTGAGAGTCGGTGGCTCATTCCTGTATCCCAGCTACACAGGAGGCTTCCTAGCCAAGGAGCAAGTTGTGAGGCCAGCTGAAGAAGACAAACCCAAGAGACTCTTATCTCTAACGAACTAGCAAAAAGCCAGAAATGGAGGTGTGGCTCAAGTGGTAGGGCCCCCAGCCTTGAATAGGAAAATGAAGGCAAGCCTGAGTGGAAGGTCCCGAGTTGAAACTCCAATATTTGTGTGTGTGTGTGTGTGTGTGTGTGTGTGTGTGTGTGTGTGTGTGTATGCACACATAATTGGTATGGCTTAAAAGCAAGGTACCATGGGAGAAGCAGGGTGCCTGACTGAGTGCCCACGGGAATAGACAGTGCGAATTTAGTATGGGTGCAGAGGTTTCAATAAAGAGGAGTTTGGAGTCAGGACTGGACACGGGCATTACCTTGTCACGGTTGGTGAGGAGTCCTGAGCTTCGGTCCATGTTGGAGCCCTGGCTTTGAGAACAGACATGAGAAAAAGTCAGACTTTGAGTTAAAACTTCACATTCCAGAGACTGCTGGTGGAGAAAAGGCTGTCAGTCCACGGAGAGCTGACGTGCAAGTCGAGGAAACTACGATCAGAATTTGTCACATGCCGTTACCCGGGCAGGGGGTGAGGTAGGAGAGTGTGAGCTGGAGGCCACATCTGTGTGAAAGTAACCATGTCTGGTTTATAGAAATCCCTGGCTCTGGACAGTTGGATTATTTTAGTCTTCCTTAGCTGCTGAAGCCCCTTTACATCAAAGCAATGGCTATAAAGAAACAAAAATCTATTAATCAAAACGAGTCTGTAAATTGGATCTATAAGCGATTGTTTTCTACAATGACTTAAACCTATTCACTACAAATATTTATGATTTTAAGTGCAAGATGACCTATTACCTAAAATAATTCGATTTAGGCTATTTTGTCTTTGTTGTAGCTACAAACACAATTAAGGGAATAAATAACAAGTTCAGAACCCATGGATAAACTTTCTTTCAAAGAACTCTTCTTAGGAGAATTTCAAATGGGAATTGTGTGGTTTAGAAGGGACCAGAAATCGTATGAATATCATGATATATAGAGATATAATTGCTGTCAGTGTAAGTAATGTGGCTTTGCCGAGTAAAATAAGATGATTGCTTAGGGTTTTCCAAAAACCCCTAAAATTGCTTCTATACCACATGCGACCACATGTGGTATAAATAAAATGTGAATCAAAGGGATGAGGAAAGATAAACATATAATTAAAAACAGCTCAGTGTATAGTTGGGTTCATTCATTTCAGTGACGGCATGTGTAGTTTATGGCGCGGTTATAAACCTGCAATATATCGGCATTGACTACATACCATAAAACACATCAATGTAGTCTGGGTACGAATTATTATCCACAAACAATAAATCCATCCTGTTAATAGGATAAATATGATAACCGTTGATAATGTTGGAGAGCGGCCGCATGTCATCCCTGAGTAAATAGTTTTGTGTTTGTAAGAAACAAAGATTACTTGAGCTTTTAGTGCCTCTCCTGACTTCCGTTTATTCTCTTATCTGTAGCTTGAATTAAAAGACAGATTGTGGCCTTGGGGGCATCTGTGCTAATTACTGTTTGTGAGTCTAATAAAAGCCGTTGGTCTAACCATCTATCTGTGAACATGAAAATCTTCCTATCATGAAGGTCAGTTTTCATTGAATTAATATTTTTTTCTTTTCTTTTTTAAACAGTCAAGGTTCTTTTGCCTTCAAATTTGCTCATGGAACAAATCTTTGGTATTTGACCTTGATTCTTGCTCAGTATCTTTGAAGAAAAGCATCTATGCTTGCCATGTTTGATGATGGAATTGTCAAGATTTTGAAGTGTCTCAAATATTCAGATAAATCGTACCCCTGAATACAAATAATCAGATAAATCGTACCCCCAATACAAATAATCAGATAAATTGTACCCCCCAAATACAAATCGGAAGGAGTTTCTCATCAAGCACAATCTCAGTTTGTCTTCTAAGAAATGGATTTTCTTTTAATTTTTAGGTTAATGTAGAAATATCTTCAAGTACTTGGACAAAGGTATTTCAATCCCACGTGTCAGTTTGTGAGGATGATGCATCTTTTTTTGTTTTTGTTTTTTGGTCGGTTGTGGGGCTTGAACTCTGGTCCTGGGCGCTGTCTCTCAGCTCTTCAGCTCAAGGCTAGTGCTCTACCACTTGAGACATAGTGTCACTTCTGGCTTTCTGGTGGTTCATTGGAGATAGGAGTCTCATGAACTTTCCTACCTGGGCTGGCTTTGAACTACGGTCCTCAGAGCTCAGCTTCCTGAGTAGCTAGGATTACAGTTGTGAGCCACCAGCACCTGGCTTAGTATGATGCATCTTGATCAATGTCATCCCTTTCATCATTCTCCCACTCATCCTGGAAAGTTACCTGGTTCCATTTTCTCCTATGTTCATTGAATATTGTGACTGCATTGAATATTGTGACTCATTCATCCTCTGGCTTGGAACCATGGTCCTCAGATCTCAGTCTCCTGACTAGTTAGGGTTACAGGTGTGAGCCACCAGTGCCTGGCTATCCTCTTTTCTTAATGAACTCTACTTTTATCATTCCCTTATGTAACATAGAACAGAGATTTTAAAAAATCATTTATTCAATTTTCTTTCATTGTTGTAGCTGATGAATAAGTATTAGGTTTTTTTCCCCCTCCTGAAGATTATGGATCAAGAAGAGGTTAATTACACAGGCAAGATAAAACATTGCCTATGTGTTCCAAGTGCCAGAAATCGCATGCAAAAATCACTCAGTAATATTGAGAACCAGAAGTAAAAAAAAAAAAAATCGTCTGTCTGTTTTATGGAAATAATGAATTTAGTCTTTAAAAATTTGTGATGTAAAGCATCATTCAGAGAGGTGAATATTATTATTCTTTCCAATTTATGGAATAAATTAAGATAGACAGGAAACTCACTTTTACTGCATAGAAAGATAATATATTGATTTATCCTCCTCTTTTCCTGTTAAATCTGAAGGAAAACTTCAAATAAAACCTAATTACATCACTCTCATTCTGAGCTCTTCTGGAAATTACAGAGCTATCAATATTAAGTACACTTTACCTCTAATTTGGAAATCTATTTTGCCCAGACATATTCCTAACATCACTGATTTTTGTGTAATAGAGCTCTAAAAGATGAGATAATGGGGAATTTTTTTTAATTAGCTAATGCTGACTTAGTTGGGATTTAAAAAATGTGAAATGGAATTGGACTGATCCTTGATGATGAAGATATCCACATAAGAAAATGGAAAGAGCGGATGAAAGAAGGCATTCTGCCTAGCCAGAACATCTCAGAAGATGCAGTTTCAGGCATGCACTCCACCCTTTTCCCACACAGAAAATCGATTCTCTGTTTTCAGGTGAACTCAATAATAACTAAAAAATGAACGGGGTCCTTTATTGAGAAAGTCTCAACCTGTGCACAGGAGCCCTCGAGCTTCCCCTAACCCTTTCTGAACTAGTTCCATGGTTTCTGGTCTTACACTGTGGTCTTCGATCCATTTTGAACTGAAGCTGGTGCAAGGTGATACAGAAGGATCTAGTTTCAGTTTTCTTCATGTGGATATCCGGTTTGCCAGCGGTTTTTCTTCTACCCTATGTTTTCAGCTACCTTATTGAATCTTAGATGGATATACGTCTGTGGGTTTGTTTCTGGGTCTTCTGTTCCATTGGCCTGTTTTTGTACCAATACCAAACTGTTTGCATTACTATGACTTTGTAGTAGCAATCCCCCCCCCCCCCAAAAAAAAGGGATACTTGCAAGGGTAGGGTAGCAAAGAGAGAGAAAGTTAGACAATGAAGGGGATGGGGGAGAAGGTAGTCAAGAATTCATTGTCTATACCACAAAATGAAGAAACGTAAAGGAAAGGGTGACACATCAAGATGCACTGTATTCATACACTGCTTTCTTAAACAACCCCTCCCTTGAACAACTACTTACAGAGAATTAAAAAAAATAATCTGGGGCACCACTGATTGTGCTAAGGACCTACCTCTCAGAGTATCCTCCCTCGAGTTCCAGAGTTAGGCTATGTTGGGCATAAACATCTCTCAGCCTCAGATCCCTGTTTCCAGTTTGAGTTCCCTAAGAGAGAGGTAGCCAATTTCTCCAAAGAAAGCTTGTTATTGACATTTCTGCCAGAGAGCTCTTACTTCAAACAAACAAAAGAGAGGGTGGAGCAATGGTCAAGGCTGAGAAAGGCTGGACCCCTCGTGGTCTACTGACTGCTACTCCTGACTCTGTACCATCTCATTAAGAGACATTAGGCAAATCCTCCATTAGTGAGCCCTTCTAAAGAGGAGGAGGTGCTGAGGGACAGAGGTCTGACAGGTACAGCTTCTGCTTCTGAAAAAGCAGAGGGGGAAGGGGGGAAGGGGATTTGGTAAACTACAGGCCTGTGAGCTTAAGGTCAATCCTGAGAGAAATTCTAGAATGGATGATTAAGAGGATCGTTTGTGAGCCTTTGACATAAATAAATAAATAAATAAGTGTGACGTTCTTAGAAGCCAGGATAATTTCACTGAGAATAAATCTTGCCAGCTGAATAATTTCATTTCCTTTGAGGAATACGGTTACAAGTCAGGAAGGGGTGAAGCCATGTGACGGGTTTATGAAAGTCAACCGATGTGGTCTCTTCATCAGAGCCTTGGAATGATGGAGAAGTGTACATTACATCACCATGACATTTGGGGTAGAAGCATCGACTGCTTTTATTACAAGAATGTCATGTGAAGAAGACAGACTCAGCTTCCTGTTGGTGAGACTATCTGGACTGGGTAGATATTTGATCAGGAACTAGACTTGCAGATCCACTCCTGGTTGCTCAGAATAGGTGATCTATGGAAAGCTTTGCTCTAGAAACTCAGGTCTAGTATGGATCAAGCTTTTCTGCTGGGTGCTGATTACTTGACCTAGCGGGTAGTGGGTAGTCTGGAGATTTTTCGTACCTGCTGACAGTACTACCTAGGACAGCACATGTTTCTATTGAAAGATCTACCACATCTTCTTTTTACATCCAAATGGCCCCTCCCTCTCCCCCCAAAAAGGACCGACTTCTTCTTCCAGGAAATGTCAGGTGATCCAGGTAGTTAGCCAAAGACCTAATCTCACTGGGTGGTAATTGGCTCAGGACTGTGCACTTGATTGGCTGCATTAATCAGAGACAATGTCTGAATCAGGACAACCAATTAGATGCTTTTCCTTGGGCTATGAAGGAACCAGATTTGCTCTTAACTCTTGTTTAATGCTTCCTGAACATCTATGGAAAATTGGTGGACCACAGGCCATGTCCTTCAGATTTTATAGAAAACTCATTTAGAGCCTCCAGGCAGAATGGTAGGATGTGAGGATATGGAATGAAGAAGAGATATGCCCATGCCAGAATAGTGTAGACTCTGGAACTGGTATCTCACATCACCACTTGCAAAATAATTGTCCCTGGAAAGGGACCCAGAGGAGAAAGTTAACTTCCATGTCCAGAGAAAAAGGCAAAACACAAACAAACAAACAAACAAAAACCCCTTTCTCCCTGTTATCAAATGTCAATGTTGGTAGCAGGAGAATTTGAAGTGCCTGTATTCCCCACATTTATGATGCTAATAGACAAAAGGAAAGCTCATAGTTTCTATTTTTTCCTTGTTACTTTTTTAAGGTCATCCCTAAAACTTCTCAGGCAACATGATTCTGTATATTTAACTGTGTCAAACTAGCCAGAATTGGGCATCCACTATCCTGAAAGTCAACATACCCTAGGGCTCTTTCCTCTGAGAATTTCTCCCTCTCCTTCCAGTTAAACAGTCCCCCTAAGATACACCAAGGAGTCTTCTAGAACAAGTTGCAAGAGACAGTTGAATAAAAAGTTAAAGATCTGAAAAGTTCTTTTTTTTTTCTATGCTGAAGTTTTCATTAGCAACAGAGTGAAAACGTCTCCAAAGCTGGAACAAGCAAACAGGGTTTAGATAAATTATTTCGTTATTTTTCTGTGGTTGAATGTTGTGCATTTTCAATCCATCTGCTCTCTAAGTAGCAAATGGTAAAAAAAAAAAATTGTATGTACAATTAACAATAGATTTCTTCATGTCACATGCTTCTTTTTGAGCAGAGTATTAAATAGATGTCATACTGCACATTTTTTTTGTCTGTATAAATCATAGTTATGGAAAATTTGCAGGTGCAGAGTTGAACACTTCTCTTCCACCGTGCTTTATAATTTTCCAGACATGGTTATTAATAGGTGTCAGAACACGGGTAACTTTTTAAGCTCATAATCTTTGCAGCCTGGCCTTCTGACTCTTGATTGTTTGGGTCTGCTAATGTAACCACACAGGGAAAATGTTTTAAATGCCCTAACGCTTCTAAAATGCCATTTTCTCATCAAAATATTTTCCCTTATTTGGTCCACTGAGCTAATGCATTTACGTGACACCTGCATTAACACTGCAGTCTCTGTGCACTTCGACCCTTCCTTGCAGTCAAAGCATACTCAGAGGCAGGAGAGTCTGGGCATCCGAAAAAAAAGAGAGGCAATTAAGCCAAGAGGAATACCTGGCTTTGATGGGCTTTGTTGGTTGATTAACCACCAAAGTGGTTTCTGACCTAGTCAAGGAGCAAAAAATAATAATAATAATAATTCTGGAATCTATAGCCGCTTCTAGATCTAATGGGTTAATCTTCCCAATCTTGTGAGCAGCAGAAAGAATTCCTAGGATGTACTCACATGAGCTTTGTATTTATTTATTTGTTTGCTTACTTTTGTCTGTCACGGGGCTTGAAATGGGGACCCAGGTATTGTCCCTGAGCTCTTTTTTTTGCTCAAGGCTAGCATTCTATCATGTTGAGCCATATTGCCACTTCCGGTTTTTTGGTGGTTCATTGAATATGAGTCTCCTGGACTTTCAGGCCCGGGCTGACTTTGAACTGTGATCCTCAGATCTCAGTCTCCTGAGTAGCTAGGATTACAGGGGTGAGTCACCAGCACCGAATGGGTACTAGACTTTATCTCTCATCTCTGCCTTGTAGTTTCAGTAACTTAAGAGAGTCAGCAAATAACAATGGAAAACATGTGTGTAGTACTCAGATGCTAAGAGCACTGAGAAAGTTGGACCTTTCTCTTTGCCTTTGGCTTGGTGTTTGGTTTGTCGGTGAATCCATATCTGGATGGGGTGTGGGGCTGTGCTCACTTTGCTTGAAATAAGCAAAATGTTACGATTGTCTAAAGACAAGAAAATGAATAGAGAAAAAAAATGAAGAGGCCAGGAGAGAAAAACAGTGCTGGAAACTCACTGTTCTCTAGATTTGTGGGGTTTCTTTATCCACTGTATTGCAGGGTATTGGAACTGTAAAGCAAAGTAAGATGTAGACACAGGAATCAGTATAAACACACACACATGCACACTAAAACAAAAAAATATATAACTAGGGCTCATGCCTGTAATACTAGCTACTTATGAGGCTGAGATCTGAGGCTCGTGGTTTGAAGCTAGCTGGGGGAGGAAAGTCTGAAGGACTCTTGTCTCCAGTTAACCATGAAAAAGCTGGCAGTGGAGCTGTGGCTCAAGTGATGAAGTGCTAGCTTTGAGTAATATAAGCTCAGGGACCTCATCCAGGCTATGAGTTCAAGATCCAGGACTGGCACAGAGAGAAAGAGAGAGAGAGCAGATATAGAGACAGAGATAGATAGAGACAGAGACAGACAGAAAGACAGAGAGAGAAAAAGAGGGAGAGAGAGAGACAGACAGACAGAGAGGCAGAGAGGCAGACAGAAAGGACTTGTTTCATGGAATATAAGGTGGTACAGCCTAGAGACATTGGTAAAACATGACCATGGAGAAGGTCTGTACTTTAAGAAAACTGAATTGGGCAAGTGTTAGACATGTATAGGAAATAAAAATTATGAACCAAATTAGATTTTTCCTGAATGCAATGTTGCAAATACAAAGGGGCAAGTAAAATAAAAGAAAAACACAAAAACTTTTTTCTCGACATACTTTGCCAGAAACTTAAAATTAAGGGAAACAATATTTCCCTCTCCTCCACTCTGTTCCCCTCCCCTCTTCTCTTTTCTTCCTCTCCTCTCCCCTTCCCTCCCCTTCATCTTTTTTTCCTCTCCTTGTCTCCGTCTCCTTGTTTCTCCTTCCCTACTCCCCCCTCCCCTCCTCTCCTTTTCTCCTCTCCCCTCCTCTCTTCTCTTCTCTCTTCTTCTCTCATGTACCCTCTCTTCCCTGCCCCCCTCCACAAGCCCTGGTTGCCAGAGCACCAATACTGAACTAGGCAGTAGATTATTTTAGTAGCAGATTCAGAGGTGAGTAAGCTAGAAAATAAGTGCCAAGTTTTTGTAAAGGAATATTAATTTGCCCTGAAACACAAACTAGAGTAATTGGGAACTACTTGTAGTAGGAGGGGAAAAATCTTTATGTAATATATTTAATTAGATAATTCTTTATGGCCTCCTTTGATATAAATTATTTTACTTACATCTTCTCCTTTGAATTCCCTAGAAGTCTCCAAGACTATGTTGTCTGTATTTTGCAAATCAGAAAAAGCAAACTTATAGAGCTCATCTGTTTTGTCCAAAGCCAAACTGAGAGACCATTAGAGATTTCAACTCCACTGTCATCCTAGCTCCTCAGGAGGCTGAGATCTGAGAATCATGATTCAAAGCCAGCCTGGGCAAGATAGTTTGTGAGACTATTTATTTATTTTTTTGGTCTGTCATGGGGCTTGAAATCTGGGCTTGGGTGCTGTCCCTCAGCTCTTCAGCTCAAGGCAAGTGCTCTACCACTTGAGCCACAGCACCACTTCTGGTTTTCTGGTGGTTTATTGGAAATAAGAATTTCACAGAATTTCCTACCCAGGCTGGCTTTGAACTGTGTTCCTCAGATCTCAGGCTCCTGAGTAGCTAGAATTACAGGCGTGAGCCACCAGCACCCAGCTTGTGAGACTTTTATGTCCAAAGAACCACCAGAAAACCAGAAGTGGTTCTGTGGCTCAAAGTGGTAAAGTGCTAGCCTTGAGCAGAAGAGCTCAAGGACAGCATTTAGATCTTGAGTTCAAGCCCCATGATTAGAAAAAAATAGTCTCTTTTCTAGATTCACTAGAACACACATAATACATGTGTCTCCAGGTATTTCTTACATCAGTGAAATCAATTACTTACCTGCTAGGACTCTGCTGTTTCCAATATGACATTTTTTCCCCAGAGGCAGATAGTCTGACCAATGTAATCCCATACTGTGGGGAAATCTAAGGACTATCCTGGAATGGCAGACACCAGCTCACATGATAGATTTCCTCTGGGCCAGCTCCCTTCTACATTTGATTCATACCAACACACTCAATTACCAAGTCAACTCTCTTTTCTAGGTGGGGAGAAGGAAGTGTCGAGCTTAAAGACATTGCCGGAACACTCACAGATGGAAGGGAGCGTGGTTGGCATTCAATGCCAGGCCTCCTTGTTCACAGGAAGCAGTCTCCATTCGCTCAGTTCTCTCCTGTTGCTCTGAGGCTGCTGGATCCATTGGGCCAGCTGGCTGACATCTTGTTGATGAAAGAAAAGAGAAGAAAGCACACAATGGTCTGGTCTGGGCACAGCCAGGCAATGGCAGGCCCAGCAAACAGCGGGTGACTTCTGAGTGTTAGGTCAGGGGAGGGGCGGGGGTGGGTCAGTCAGGGATGGGTGAGTGACTGCAGACTCTTCTGTGATGTCCAGTAACAGGCGAAATATATACCCAATTAATGTGGTTCATTTGCCCGGTAGACTAGCGCTGTAGAATTGGAGTGGAGTGAAGTGGTAAACTGCAGTCTGGCTAGAAGAAGGATTAAGAGGATTCACTGCAAGTTGTCTGTGAGCACACTATCCCTACTTTATCATTTTTGGGGTGACTTTGGGGGAGTTCTGGGGATTATGAAGGAGAGGCTAGGATGCCCCCCCCCCCACTGCCCCAAAATCTCTTTGCAACCTACATAGGATCTAACCTGTCAATCAAGTTCCCAGATTTTTCCTTCTCAGAAGAAAAAGAAAAAGGAGGAGGAAGAGGAGGAGGAGGAGGAGGAGGAGGAGGAGGAAGAAGAAACAATTTCTTGGCTTTGTTGGAAGAATGTAGCTGCTGTGTGTGGCATATTTTCAATACAAAAAAGAAGGGGGGAAAAAAAAACTTGCCTCCATCCCATGTGAGTTTGTCCATGCATTCTTCTACAGTCTTCAGCCACCTTTCATATTATCTGTGTAAGTCTTTAAATTTGGTATTTAGGTTGAACACAAAATATGGTTCTTAGCCTTATTCCAAGGTCACTGTTGACAGTGGGATTAAAAAAAGAAAATGGTTCAAAGCACTGAAGAAATGCATGAAAATTTCATTTTTTTTTCTAGGAGCGGCACCTCCTTATCTCTAGTAGCAGTTCCTTTAAACACAATTTCCTAGCAAGCCAGGATAGAGTACGCTCCTCATTGCTACAGCTTCCTTTATGTTCCCATTGTACCTCTCCATTCAGCATTTCCACCAGTTGATAATTCAGCATGCTCCTCCACTCCACTTTGGATTACCTTGCTCAGCTGAAAAAAAAAAATCTTCCCCAAAGAAATTAAAAGCACACTCAGGGAAAGGTGCAGGTCTACTCTGGCTTTGTGCACTGGGGTGGGGGGCGGGGAGAAGAGGAGATACACCTTCTTGAATGGAACATTGATTTTTGATTTTTGTCTTTCCATCAGTTGTGACCAGGATTATAATGTCATCGATGGAAATGCATGCTGGACTAATTAAGAACCAGAGAACTGGAAAGCTTCTCCAGTAGAAATGTTATAACCAACACCTACTGACCCCCCTCCCCCAACCCCAAATGGCATACGACGTCAAAGGAGTCTTGGGAAAGCAACTGCACAATTGTTATAGCCAACTTGTTCCACTGTTTAACGAGTCCTACTGTCAGGAATTTCTTCCTGATGTTCAGCTCAAATCCTTGCAGTTTGAGCCAATTTCCTGCTGCTCTTAGCAGCAATGTCAAACAGCTGTTCAGTATGCTAGGAATGACAAGTGCTTCTAATATATATTACACACACACACACACACACACACACACACACACACACACACACACACACACACACACACACACACACAATGATTGGAGTCTTCCAGGGCTCAATCCTCTCAATAAAACATGTTCTTCCTGCTTCCTTCAGTTTTTTTTTTTTAAACAAACAGAATCATTGTCTCTGTCTTATTAAACGTTGGAACCACAGATCGGGCCCTAATTTGAGAATTTCCGAGCATTAATCTCTTCCCTTGCCCGACCACATGGACATACGTCATGAATTTCATGTGACCAATTAAAAGTTTTCCAGTTCTTTTCTTGTTAGGTGTTTTTTTTTTTGAGAAATAAAATGTATTTTTTTCATTTCCAATTGTGCATGAATTCTAGATAGCTCTCTGCCTCCTCTGGGAAGAAAAAAAATTGTGTGGCTATAAACAAAACAAAACAAAAACAAAAAACAAAAAGTGCAGCTCAGAAGGTGGAGGACTAAATTTGAACTGTGGTCAGTCCCTTTGACTTCAAGGCCGTTCTTACCTATTACAGGTGTCTTCCCACTCTTGGTCTCAAGAAGACAGAATGTGCAGCTGGGAAGGTGGCTCAGTGGTAGAGCACTTGCCTTGCATGCCTGATGCCCTGCGTTCGATTCCTCAGCACACATAAGCAAAAAGAAAAAAGCCAGAAGTGGTGCTGTGGATCAAGTGGTAGAGCGCTAGCCTTGAGCTGAAGAGCTGAGGGACAGCGCCCAGGCCCAGAGTTCAGGCCACACGACCAGACCCCCCACCCCCCCCCCAAAAAAAGAAGACAGAATGTGATCAACAAGCAAGACAAGGAGACTTGTCTGAAAGACATGTTCATGTGTGTATGTGGAGCATTTTCTTAAGTGAGTTGAGAGACAGTAGCAGAAATTTCAGGGTTAGGGGTAGAGTTGGCTGAGGCATCCTAAATTTCCTTCCATGATCTTACTCTCTTTACCCTACAATCCTACAATATATAGATATAGATATAGACATAGATATAAATTATCTCCGTAATGTGCTTAGCAGTGACAGCAGTGCTTTGGGAGATAGGAAGAGTCTAACAGTGTCCCCCAAGGCACAGTGAGGTTAAGAAACATATCTAAGGTTATAGAGTTAGTGGTAAGGTGATCAGACTCTGGTTTCCTCACAGGAAGTGAGTTCTGGGCTGTGCCATTTCCCCTTGAGGGACAAACGGGCATAGAAACAAGCGAGGCACAGATAAGCCCGAGGAGTGCCGGCCCTCGGGGAGCTCAGTGGGAGAGGCGAGTGTCGTGCAGGAGAAAGGAACTATCAGGATATAAACTCATGTGTTGTCCTGCTAGGAGCAGAACTCTCCTTATAGTCTGAGAACAGAGAAAGAGGGGCAAGAGCCAAAAGACGCATCAGGAAAGACAGCTATGTGGAAGAACAGACAGGAGAGGAGGGCTCAGAAGGGTCGTCCATGGAACCAGTGATTATATTTAGTTAAAACATCAGCTGGGTGCTGACTAACTAGTTCATATGACTCTTTGCTACATCCTCGTCTGAATGGCTTTCCTGCTTGGCTAAAATGGGTTGAATACATGGTATGTGTGTGTGTGTGTGTGTGTGTGTGTGTGTGTGTGTGTGTGTTTGTGTACTGGGCCTTGAATTCAGAATTTAATGCTCTTGCTTAGCTTTTGCACTCAAGGTTGGTGCTCCATCTCCTCTTTTGCCTTTTTGCTGGGTAATTGGAGAAGAGTTGAAGGGTTTATGTCCCCTGGCTGGCTTTGAGCCTTGATCCTCAGATCTTAGCCTCCTGAGCAGCTAGGAATACAGGCGAGAGCCACTCACACATGGCTTGGAATGGACTCTTCAAACAAAAGAATTGATGAATTCCTTGGCAGAGAAGTAGTTAGTGTCTGCCCACCTGGCCCTGTCCTTGGGCAAAAAGACCTTGTTAATCACCGAGCCTTATGTAGATTATATGTATATAAAGGAAAATTCAGAAAGTCAAAAGACAAACTGACCATTGGGATGGACGGGGATGATGGCTGAATTTTCTGAAACTGTACTCTACAAGGCCACACAATCCATGCTTATGTGAAGACAAATAAACAAACAAACTCAAGGTGTGGGGGGCAAGTAAGATAATGAGTCAAAGCAGGGAGAGAGATTAGCAAGAAATGATCAGGAGGAAGTCTGGCCATCAGTCCATTCTGTGCTTAGATGAAAGCCACTATTGGGGAAGGAGGTAAGAGAGGACAAATAAAAAAAGGAACTATTAGATAAAGTAACAAAGAAGACTGAGCCAATGGACATTATGTTTAAAAAAATGAACTATGTGACTTGAGGGTAGGGATGAGGGGGGAAGTGAAAGAAGAGATGACACTGACCAGGAAGCAGTATACTCATAACCTGACTTATGCACCCTTTGTACCATTATTTAATAATGATACGGACAAGGAAAAAAATTAGCCCTGCTGTTTAGAAACTGAGCAATTGCATGCAAGAAAAAAAAAGATAAACGATTTAAATGAACATATGATGAATAGTCAAACGAGGGAATTGACAAGGTTCTAGAAAACTCTTTCTTTGTTCCCATGACACGTTGGGGCTGGGTATGCTTGGGCAGCCGCCCTCAAGGATGGACACCTGGAGGGATGAGGTCTCTCCGTGTTGAGTTGTACGGCAGAGTGACACTGGGGCAGAGTGGTGTCTGACTGTGATTGGGGACCTGTTGGGGGCAGACCATTCCTAATTAGTTAGAAAGAAATTGGGTAATTCTACCATCATGTCTTCCTTATTGCTGTACTTTCTTGATATTGATTTTCCTGGACTGAAAAATACAAGGAGGAGCCATGATAGCGAGTGCCATGCGAGGCACCCCCCCCCCCCAGCCCGTCAAGTTTTCTTACTTGGGGGTCCTGATGAATGTGAAAATCACCTAATGATAAATGGTGAATGTCATTGCTTCCCACAGGCTTGGGGTTAAGTCCTGGAGGAGGATAGAGCCCCAGAAGGTATCGGCAGTGGGGAAGGACCACTGGTAGGCAGGTTGTGAAGAATCTTTGACCAGAAAAGGAGCATCAAGGGGCATAATGCAAGCCATCCAAAGCTACATGAGGCTTCAGTGTCCCTAGGTTGCTGGCCCCTGCTGGGTCAATGTCTTCGCGTGTACTGCGGTGGACAGAAAGCCAGGTCAGTCACCTCTGGGAAGATGTGAATGACTGTGCTATGATAGCATGGCTTCTTTCTCACATTCTATTCAATAGACTTTTTTTTTTCCCAGTAAAGAACAAAAAGCTATCTAGAAAGATTGGTTTCTTTAAAAAAAAATTCCTGGAGGGTCTGGAAAGGTGGCTTAGCAGTAGAGTGCTTGCTTAGCATGCATGAAGCCCCGGGTTCGATTCTTCAGTACCACATACACAGAAAAAAGCCAGAAGTGGCGCTGTGGCTCAAGTGGTAGAGTGCTAGCCTTGAGCAAAAGAAGCTCAGGGGTGGTGTCCAGTCCCTGAGTTCAAGCCCTAGGACTGACCAAAAAAAATCCTGGTGCTTCCAGTTCCTTCTACTTCCAGCTTAAAACACACACACACACACACACACACACACACACACACACACACACACACACACCAAAAACATACAAAAATGGGTCAATTGGAGATAAGAGTGTCTCCATCATCCCCCCCCCCCCCCGACTCCCCCAGGCTGGCTTAAAACCAAGATCCTCAGATCTCAGCCTCCAGAGTAGTTAGGATTCCAGTCAAATCACTGGCATGTAGCTAAATTCTAACCCAGATGTTGAATGTTTGTTCGTTTTACCCCTCCCCCACACCTAGTTTCTAAAAGATCTTTTATTTTTTATTCTTTATGTTTTTATCTTTAGTTTGATCTAAAGTTTGATTCCTTTAATTTTTCATTTGTTTTCTAAAACCTCATTTGACAAATAATATCCTCTTTTTTTTGCTTCTTGTTGAATGACTTGTTATTTAATGCCTTGGAAGTTTTCTGTCTTTCCAAGTTGTTTCTTCTTTTTATTTTTCTCGTGTGTGTGTGTGTGTGTGTGTGTGTGTGTGTGTGTGTGTGTGTGTGTGTGTGTGTGTGTTAGTCCTGGGGTTTGAACTCAGGTAGCACTCTACCACTTTAGCCACAATGCCTCTTCTGAGTTGTTTGGGGTTTTTTGTTGTTGTTGTTTTTTTTAGTTTTCTGGGAGTTAAGAATCTCCTAGACTTTCCTGCCTGGATTGGCTTTGAACTATCATCCTCAACTCCTCAGATCTCAGCCTCTTGAGAAGCTAGGATTACAGACCTGAGCCACAGGTGCCTGGCAGAGACCTCAGTTGTTTTCCTGGTTCTGTTGCTAACCTCTGGCGTTTAGTGGCTGTGTGGAACATGTATCTTTTGTGTGGCTTAGAATCTGTTCTGTTACCACCGCCCTGCCCCATGCTCCTTCTCTTCACATTCTTCACGTCCAGGATATCTCGAATGCAGGTAAGAGGTTTTCTGTTACAGAACCAGACGTCCTTGCTCCACCTGGCAATCGGATACGCACAGCCTGTTACCATTCTGGGAAGCTCCACTTGTTCACCCTTCCAGGGGTCCTTGTAGCTGACTTATTAACCTGCCCCTGTTTGCTTCACGGTCTTTGCAACTCTTTCTTGAAAGAAGGGGGGGTATTCTTCTCAGGAAGAAATGGTCTGTGCATTTGGGCTGGCAACTGTCTCGTGAAGGAGACAATGCCACTTCCATATGTTTCTTTTTTTTTTTTTCTTCTTCTTCTTCTTCTTCTTCTTCCCCCAAAGCCCCAGGAAATGCCTGCTGCTCACATCAGGACTCTGGATATTATATGATTTGTTGCTCAGTGGGAAGACGTTTAAAATTCCTGAAGGGAAGTGCTTGGCATCAGTCATCTCAAGTGTGGTGTGCGCTCCAGCGTAGCGTGGCGGGCGGAGAGCTGCTGCTGTGCTCGGGGCTCTCGGGCCGCGTGGAGCGTTCAGTGGGGCCCAGCGTGGCTGCTGCCCCGCATTCTCACAGCTCTGTGGAGCCAGGCAGCCAAGATGGTGGGAGCATCGCCCAGTGCCTGGAGGCCTGTGGTTCTGGGGAGTCTGGCTGAAACCGTGGTTTATTTGGGGTTTCGAAGCAGGGGAAGGATAGTGTCTGTGCACATCTGTACACATCAGAAAGACACTATGAATGTACATTCATCTCTCTTGGTTGTTTTTTTTTTCCTTTTGTTGTTGTGGGGCTTGAACTCAGGACCTGGGTGCTGTCCCTGAGCTCTTTTGCTCAAGGCTGGTGCTCTACCACTTTGAGCCATAGCTCTACTTCTAGTTTTTCTGTTTTTGGTTTTTAATCTAGTGGTTCATTGGAGATAAGAGTCTCACGGACTTTCCTGCCTGGGCTGGCCTTGAACCTTGATCCTCAGATCTCAGCCTCCTGAGTAGCTAGGATGACAGGCGGAAGCCACCAGCGCCTGGCTACATTCATCTCTGGACACTGTGAAAGTCTCAGTGTTCTCTGTGGAAGTGGCTGGTGATCTTCAACAACAGCAGCTGGGGCTGGGGGTGGGGGTGTAGCAGGAGAAGGAATTAGAAAATGAAGACTAACCAACATGGCGGTGTCCTTTGCCCCTTCCACGCTCCATCAAGGCTGCTCTCAGTTCCACTCCCCACAGGGATGCCCGGCTATGTCTCTCTCACCCAGCCAGGTTATGTGTTCTATGTATTCTTTGAGTCTGGATAGACAGCACACACACACACACACACACACACACACACACACACACATCTCCTAAGATGGCCTGGCTCCATGCATGGGTTCTGTGTGATGATCCTGGTAGCAGCAAGGTCTCTTACATGGCGGGAGGAAAACAGAGCTAGGTGTGTTCACAAGCTGCTCATCTGAGCCAACGTCATTTCTCCCAAGGCCTCCGAGTGCTCTGCTGTGGGAGATGACATAAACACCCCTGGTGGCTGTTTTTTGCTCAATTCAGATATTCAACAGATGAAGGCTTGTGCGAGGCAGTGGCCTGCGGGGTCTGGTGGGAATTTGGTCAGTAGCGTTCGCACGTGTGACACCAGGGGAAGACGTAAGAGGGATTTCACTGTCCACAGTAAACCTGACGGGCAGCACGGTGAGCCGCTCTGCTTGTGCAAATCTGGTGGGTGTTAGAGAGAATGATGGTTGCTAGCTCCCAGCCATCAGAACCACCCTCCCTGTGCATTTCCAGCTCGAAGCTCAGGGCAGGCTTTGTACTCTCCGCCAGTCAGAATGAACCTTGAGTGTGACCGAGAACTGGTCAAAACAAACTGGAAAAATGACTTTCTCCTTCCTCTCTGCAAGAGCAGGCAATCTGAGGTTCGCCTCTCTCTCTGTCTCTCTCTTTCTCTCTCTCTCTCTCACATACACACACACACACACACATGCACACGCACACACATGCTCAATGAATAATAGTTTTCTCCCTGGGCACAGAGAAACTAAGCCTGGCTTCCAGTAGTACTTCCTTCGCCTTTCCCCTGTCAGCCCTTGTGCTGAGCCCTCAGGTTCAACCAAGAAAGCCCTGTGGGTTTCCAACACACCCCACGCCATCCACTCTCAGGCCTGCGTGCAAGGCTCGGTCTTGCCTCGGCAATCATTTTGCTGGCGGAGGCAACTTTATAAGTCTCAGTTGTATCAATTAAAGCTCAGCTATGGGAGAGAGGTTGCCTCTGCTTTCTAAGGTCTCTCTTCCTGGCTGAAATATGGACTTGCCTGTAAGGCTCAGCCTTCTCCTCCGGGCGATGTCTGCACCTCTTCTGTGTCCGTGCACATCTGTGTCCGAATGCTTCATTTGGCATTGGAGCAATACGTCCCTCTGACGGTCCTGTCTCCTTCCCCGGGGACGGCGAACTTCTACAAGCAAGAGAGGCAACTGCTCCAGACAAGTAGTGTTTATTAAGCTGACTTAATGCTCCCTCCTCCCACCCCAGCAAGCATCATCCGGCCCTCACTGGGGTAGGGACAACATCTTCTTTCATTACCTTAGGTTGCATGAACCTTTCTAATAATTTATAGGTCTGTGTGGGAAAAAAAATGAGATAGAGAAAGAAACACGCAGAAGGCAGCAAGCACTCCTTGTGGTGAAACAGACTTGCTTTTGTTTGGATCGAGTGTATTTCAAGTGCCCGTCCAATGTCCCTGCAGGTGGACGTTTTATGAGACCCTAGATTTTCTCCTGCTTGATCATTATTTCTGAGTGTTTAAAGAGTTTATACAAAGGCCTTGAGCCAGCCAGCCATGCCTCTGTGTGTGTGTGTGTGTGTGTGTGTCTGTCTGTCTGTCTGTCTGTCTGTGAGATAGGCATACATTTCTCTTTGTTGTCTTCCAAGTATGGACGTTGATTGTAAACATTTGAAAAAGAAAAAAAAAAAAAGGAAAAACCAAACAAAGTCAAAAGCAATGGCGTGGCTCTGACAGAATGGTCACTTCTCCGCTCTTATTGAAGATCAAGAAGGGAAAATGTCCTATTGGACTGGCGAGAGTTAACATGGCCCAGATCTTCTCCTTTGGAGTGTGTGGCTCGGGAGGGAGGGCTGTGGTCATCAACACTGTGTGAATCCCCTGGGGAGAGGTTCGGTGAACAGATGCTGTGAAGAGCCTCCAATTCCCCCTCACCCCCGCCTGCACATTTCAACCTCGAAGGAGAGAAAGAGTTAAGTGACCATCACCAATGACAGCCTGGGAGGGGGGGTGGTGAAGGTCAAAATTGCAGGGAGGTTTTTAATTTAGTTTCCTAAATAAGCCATCCCCCGCTGCATGTAGCTCATCAGCTCATCCACCTACCTCTACCCCTTCACCCAGACTGCTGTTTGGTGCCAACATATCACAAAAGGGCAGCAAATGGATGGTAGAGGGATGTGGTACCCTTTGCCTGCATATCTACCCGAATCCCTTTATATATATATATATGAAGGAGCCAATAGAGTTTACATGAAGCACACAAAAGAACTGCAGAGGGGAAAGTTGAACACAGAATGGCTGGGCCAAGTGTTGAATGGGTGCGATTGCTTTAGGTTGCCCAAATGTGGAAACACCTATAAGTGTAGATGGTGTAGAGGGGTGTAGGCTCTGGTTCCTGGCTGCATGCATTTTCCATTTTCTACCATGGAATCTTCTCCTAGGCCTCTTTCCTAAAGTCGTCTGCTGTTCACTCGCCCTGAGCCTATGGCATCCTCATGCTAGGTAGCACTGCATGTTACTGATGAAATGTCTTTTTGATATGCAGGGTTACTTTGAAGATGCATGCTAGTGAGTGAACTTCCTTGAAATGGTAATGTCACAGGAGTGTTATCTCTGTGTGTGTGTGTGTGTGTGTGTGTGTGTGTGTGTGTGTGTGGAGGGTGGAGGGAGAGTGGTTTTCTAGTAATTCGGCTAACGTGACGCTTGTGCTGCTCTGCTCTGTAACATTGTGCCTGGCGTTGTGCTGGCTACTGATCACAACATCTGGCAGGCTGTGAACATCTGGATACAGTCTTCAACACACTGCACATAGGCAATAAAAAAGGGGAAAGCATCGTCTCTAAATAAGCCCATGAATGTTGTCTACAACCTACCCGAGGTGTATATATTAAGAAGCCCATATATCCATTACATATAATATAATATATATAATTGAACTTTATATAGCATAAACCCAGTATAAGTATTTGTAAACTAATGTTTAATTAACGTGTCGGTTACTGCAGATTTCTGCATTGCTGGAGACACTGGATCATTCCAGAAGAACAGTCTACAAAAATCAGTGTTTGCAAAGTTAACAAGTCTATCTTTCCATGGAAGAAAATTTAAAAAAAAAAATCCAAAGTTGAATGAAGACCTGTGTGTCATTGTTTCTGTTTTGGTTTTCTTCTGATAATGTATATTCTTGAGTATGACTGTAAGCCCGTAGTTAATTGTTCAAAGGTTTTTTAATTAAATTAGAAATAATGAAATATCTCCAAGATTCCTATTGAGAGCATTTGCTGATGAGTAGAATTTTCTGTTTGTTTGTTTTGTTTTAATTCGATGTTTTGATTACGTTGTCCTTGACGCAATACTTTGAAAACAGACCACTTTTCTCCCTGTTTAATAGACTCCAAATTAGAAAACTGAAGTAATAAGTAATTAATTAAACTGAATTGATTAATAATTAAAAATATTCAGCTTAAGTAACAATGTGTTTGGATTCCATATTTTATGTTTTCATTTACTTTTTAAAGTCTATCATGTGCTCCAAGGGTAGGGATGAGCTAGCACTGACATTTAACTTGAAATCAACCAAATGTCTGAAGAGATTTATCAATTTCTTCTAGCTTGATTTACCTGATCAATCTATAAAGTACTTTCACTTTTTACAAGCTAAAGATTTTAACTGGAGATTTTTGAAGGCTAAAGATTTCACACACAGGTATAGGCATACACATACAATATATAAACATACATTATATCACTGAGCATTGGAAAACATTTTGGTAAATGTTTCACTAGCTGTATTATAAACCAGGAAGGTCCTCTTTTTTCCTTTTTACTTCTGTTATTTTGTTTTTACATCTCAGAAAGCTCCTGTTGATTTTCTTTTTTTCTCTTATTCTTTTAATTCTCTTTTTCTTTCTTACTCCCTCCCTCCCTCCCTCCCTCCCTTCCTTGCTTCCTTCCTTGCTTCCTTCCTTCCTTCCTTCCTTCCTTCCTTCTCTCTCTCTCTCTCTTTCATTCTCTCTTCCAGATTTCAGGAAAGTTCTATTGTGTTTTTTTCATTCTAGAATTTTCTATTTCTAATCAAGTAACTCAGATCAGTTTACAGTGGAGGCATTCCAGAATGAGAAAGATTGAGAATTAAGAAAATCAGCATTTTGTTTGTTTATTTAGTTGCAATTCACTAGTTTGAAGAAATGTGTACAGTGATTTATGGTTCAATTTTATGTAATCTTTTAACAATGTTCAAAAATCACAATTCCTATCTCTATGAACTTTCAATATAGGATTGTTGAAAAGGAACATTTAATGATTTCTATCTTCTGCTACATGCATATGGAGGAAACACACTGAAATAAAACCAGTATGAATTATACTTTTAAGAGAAGTGATTTTTGCTCTCTCTCTAAGTCTTTCAAGCATTGCCAATCAAAATGCTGATAATAATTGTCCTTATTTTGGGTACTAGCTACAGTTTGCATGTAACACATACTCAAAATGTGAAAATATATTTTGAAATTTGAATGTAGTAGATTCTTATTTAAATGTTGAATTAATTTTTTTGAAGATGGGAGAGTTTTAGATAAGGACAGCATAGTTTGTGTTATATCTGTCAACACAGATGTAACTAAAGGCTTATATAATGTTTTAAAATTATACTTACACCTTACGTAGTTTAAAATATGAAATAGTTCATGTCAGCTTGTGCTAGAACTCACAGCATAAACAAATGATTTTCACAGTTTAATGCTGAAGAAGCTTCATTTGTGAAAAAATTATAGTCATTGTTTTAAAAGTTTTTCAATTAATCCATGAAATCAGTTAGAATTAAAATGGATCATAACACTTCAATATAAACAATGAAACTTTTATTTTTGTAATTTAAATTTTAAGGAGAAATACAAATTCTATTGTTTCAGACCTCTCTACTGCTCTTTCCCACAAACATAAATTTTGAATGAAATACCACACTAAAATGCATTTAAATTCAGTCTTAAGAAATGTCTACCTAAATGAAGTAGAATTCAGTGTTGTGTTTCATATTTTTAAAGTATAAGTCCATGTCGATTTGTTACATAATTTGACCAAAAATAATTTAATCAAAGCAATTGACTAGACATTTGTGATCTATTTTAGAAGCATGAAAATGAATTATTGTAATTTGAGGTTGATAATAACATTGTATACTTTAATGTAGTAGAACTCTATTTTCTCCTTTTTATTATATATTATAATATTTTATAGACTATAATATGATACGTACAATTGTAATATCATGTAAACTTCATGATTTTTACCTGGACTATCAATATTAGAGGTTTTGAGATGATAATACTTTGGTTTCATTCTACTATAACATAAAAAATGTCTTCTTCATAATTATAATTCTATGAAATAAAACTCAACCAAAGTGTACATTCCCAAGGCAAAAGCACTGAGCAAATAAATTGTAACATTTTTAGAAAGGTAATCTATAATATTTTAGAAATCGTTTTGCTTCTATATATGATATAGTTATTTCAAAAGGCATTATCAGGAAGTACAGAGAAAATAATGATTTGTTAGTTTTATTTCAATTTTTAATTTATACTTTAAAGTCATTTGTGATATGTTCTTTTTTAGAACATCCTACTAAAATATTAAAATATTTCCACTGCAGTTTCTCAAGTCTATAATAAATAATAAAATGTAGTAAAAGTAACAAAAATAAGCCAATATCTTGAGTAATGTTGATTTACTCATTTTTATCTATTGGGTTCATTTTTATAATCCAGATCATTTATACAGATCATACATCAATTGTAGTTAATAAAAATTTGAAGACTTTTTTTCAAATGTATAATTACATTGAAATGCCAACTTAATATCATGAGTAACAAATAAACCAGGAAAGAAGTCTGGCATTTTAATCTTGTTTAGTCTTAAAACTAATAGTGTGGCAGAGGTTTGTTAGAGAAAGCACTGAACAGAACAAAAGTACTTTTTCTTTTTCTCATTCGTTTGTGTCAATATTGGTCTATGTCTTCTCTGTTTGACTCTAGTTTTGTTGGTGAAAGTATTTCACAGAAACTGCAAGATTCAGTTTCATTCATTTGTTATTGCTTTTCAAAACTCATTTAAGTATTCACAAGCACACAATCCAAAATTATTTTAAAATTCAATAAAGTATAGCATTTTTCTTCCTTCCATTTAGAAAATTTGTAATACATGCTAATAAAATATTTGTAAAGTCAAAATTTCCATAAACTTGCATTTTTTGCTGCCAAATTCCTCCATGTTTCCTAAATGTAACTTCTTAACATAGAGAAATCATTTTTCCTCCCAAAGTGTATTTTTGAAGTCAAAATTTCCATAAACTTGCATTTTTTGCTGCCAAATTCCTCCATGTTTCCTAAATGTGACTTCTTAACATAGAGAAATCAGTTTTCCTCCCAAAGTGTATTTTTGATGTAGAAGTTCTTTTGTTTTCTTTGATTGCCAATATTTACAAGTCTCCAGTGCAAAAATAAGTACAAACAGATAAATAATCCATCTTTATTTTGATAGTTTACCCTTTAGGTATCTATTTAATAAACATTAAGTGAATATTCCAAAATGCCATAACATTTTTTTTTCCATGAACATTCTATACTAAAAAATAGAATCTGTTGACACCCTAAGACCATTTTATTTATTTTCCTATCACATCTATATACTTCATTATAAGGCTTTGGCTTAAGTTGCTTACGGTGTAAAAAAATTTTTTTTTCCACGAAGGTAATTAGTATAATTAATTAATGATGCAATAACTGAAATGCAGGTTAACAAACATGCATATATCAAAGTTTAAAACATGTCCTTTATTCAAACTGTGAACTCTAAGCCTATAAAACTCTTCAAAGAGCCCCAAGATATCAAGCAATCTTTTATTTAGCTAAACCTACCCCCCACCTTCCCCCTTGTTCATACTTAAATACTCAGTATGCTTCGAGCTGGGTGCAAAGCTAGAAAGCTTTAATGGGTCGCTGATTTTAACTAAAGAGGTAGGTGTGTCTCCCTCATAAATGAATTCACAACTATTTTTGTTTTAACATTAATAGTTTTCCTCAAATGAAAACAAGCTTCTTAAAGTGCAGGAAAGTCCTGCATAGGGCAGTTATTAGCATATCTTTTATTTTAAACTCAAGGACAAATGTTTTCAAACAATATCTAATAGGGACAACGATGCAAATTTTCTCCTCCCCCCCATTTTTCTAATAGTCCAGCAGTGGTCTTCCTTTGGGCAAAGGATGACTTAACCAAAGTACCAAAACAAAAGACACAGGGAAAAAAAAAAAACAGCAGGAACACATAAAATCAATTTAAGAAAAACAATATTTAATCTTCTCCTGGTTTAAAGCTAATAGAGTGAATTTAGAGTAGCCTTTTGTCTTTCTGGGAGGTTTCCATTCTCAGTGTCGGATCTATGCCATTGGAAGTATATTTTTTGATTAAGGATAATGAGGTGCAGAGTTGCTTTGTAATCTGGCCAATATAAAGGTGATATAGTTGGAAGATGCCTGTACATATTAGAGAAAATTACAAATCAATAGCAACGGTAATGTTCAATGCTCTCTGAAGCTTTCTCAAGATTTAGGAAAAAAATGGAATAAACAGATACCACTTGAACTTCTTGTTACTTAAAATATCTTCATCATTCCTTTTTAAAGATACAATACTGTTAAATTCATCCTTCCTCCTTCCAGAATAATTCTGAGTGGCATATATATCTGTGAAGAAATGTTTCCCCTTGCTTTCAAAAAATGTGTAATCTGGAAAGTGATGATGAAATAATTTCTATAGCTCAAGAAAAATAGGGCAAAGGAGAATTTCCTTTTTTCAACCTAAAAGAGAAACTTAATAGAATTAAATCAATGAAAAATTACTGTCTTAATTTTTCTCCCCTTTTTAAAGTAAAAGTACAAGTCTCATTTTGGAAGTACTGGACCAATCGTAAAGTGGAGACCATCCAATTCGTGTAATACTGACCTTCTAACGTCCACCCGCAGGGACACAAAATAATATTTTAATACAGTGAATGTAAAATATTATGGGGAAAAATCCTTGCAACAAGTGTCATTATTCTTTCAAAAGCCCTTCCGTATTGATTTGGAGTCATTTAATTGTTGGAGTGTGAAAAAAAAAGTTCACTAAACAAAAACAAGTTTTCTTTTGGTTCTCTTAAAAGAGGTGTGTGTGTGTGTGTGTGTGTGTGTGTGTGTGTGTGTGTGTGTGTGTGTGTGTGTAAGACAGTGCCAGTGGACTGCACTGATGAAAATAATTCTTCTCCCCATGTTCTCCCACTCTTTGTGTTCATTAACCTTGTTAGTTTTAGCATCCGGGCTTTGCAAATTTTAATATCCTTCATCTTTTACAACCCTTCTCTTCCTAAGGCATCCTTCCCCGGCATTGTGCAGTTCAACCTGAGCAGCAATCACACCTTCAGGCAGACAGTGGCAGCGCCTTTTTCTAACGTGTCCTGTGAAAACAGGTAAGGACATGAACAAGTGTATTGCGACCTTCGTAGGTCAGTAGCTTCTGCGCCTGACATCTGTCAGACAGAAACAAGGCAGAGATGTTCTTATCAATTACAGCAGAATCCTGATAGGACTGCAGGGTTGCAATGATCAAGAAAGCTCCCGATGTTTTTTTTTTTTTTTTTTTTTGAATGCCATCTGTGTCCATTAGAAGGTGTTGAGAGGAAGACTTGTAAATGCTCACAGACAGAAAAAAAAATCCTAAGGAGAAAATACTATTAAAAGCCCTTATCCTCGGCAAAGAGAGGCATCAGTACAGAATGTCTTCAGTAATTTCTAAGCCTCATAGCATGGCATTCCACAACAAAATCAAGTACCAGGACCAATGAGAATTGATACCTCAAATGGTCCCAGAACCTAATTAAATTGCAACAGTTGGAATATTGAAGTCTATCTGGAGTCAAATGGGATTTATTTTTGCATTCTTCTTCTGTAACCAAATTTTATTCCCTAACCCCATTCCTGAAAGCTAGCAGAAAAAGAAGGAGAAGAAAAAAAAAAAGCAAATGACCATTTTCTTCAGGTAGTAGAAAAATAGCTTTTCAAGGGAAAGAAAAATCTGCAAATGAAAGAGAAAGGGAGAGAGAGAGAGAGAGAGAGAATTACGTAGTCTGTCTTTCCCTAATTTACATGATTTCTTTTAAACAAAATCATTTACTCAGTGACAATAAATGCAACCAGCAGATGTTTGCTTATCTATTGAAGCAAGGCAGTTAATAATTGATGGGGGTATCTATTGCAGTTATTAAAATAGATGCTATTTAGAAGAACTGTGGGACTCAGAAATAATTATTCATATAATTAGAAATTGGAAAAGAGTCAATAGGAATTGTTTGGACCCTAAAAGGAAAGACACTGGGAGTGACTTTAAGTATATGCCACCAAAGTATAGATGACACATGTAATATGAACAAAAAAAATGTTGCTGTTTAATTTCTGAAGTCTTTGAAAAAGGCTATGAGTTGGTATAAATAAAAACCCTGGTACAAAATGACACATCTCCTATGGCAATAGCATATTGCAATGCTACCAAGGTTGGAAATACTTCAAAATTTAATTTCTTCCCTCAGTGAATATCTTTCCTATTTATTTGGTCAAAGCGCAGTCTATTCCTTGTCAGGATTAATGTATAGATAGCAGTCAATTGCCTTTCAAAATAGAGTATGGAAAAAATGATCAGGACAAGTAGTCATTCGTTAAAGGAGCTCAAAAAAAATTATTACACAACATGAAAATATTGGACCAGAATGCACATCACCAGGAAATGGTGGTTTGCATTCAGCCCATCTAAAAGATTTGGAAACTACTTAAGATGTTCTGTCTATTTGAAAAATATGCTATCACCTACTCCTGAAAATTAAACAAACATTTGTTCGTTAAAGATTTTGTTTCATATTAAACCAAGACCAAATGAGAAAGGATAGGATGCTAAAATGCACACACACACACACACACACAAATTTGTTAAGCAATGTCAAAATTAATGACAAACAAAAGCAACTTTTCCTTGTGGTAGAGTTTCAGACAGTTGCATTCCAATATAAAAGAGTCATCAAAGAAAGATATCTATTAATTATTAACTCAACGACTTCAGAAAGCAGAGCCCTTAAACATCCTTTGACATCATACTGCCAGCCTCTTAATCTCTGCAAGTTGTTGGTAAGAGTTGCATTATACACAGCAGGTCACCCAGCCCGTCTTTAACAAGGCTGGTCCAGAACTCTTTGCTCTGGTCTGGACGACCACACAAAAGAAACTATAATTTCTGGAAAGACATCCTTAAGAAATGTTTTACAAGCTCACATTCTGCATCATCTCCTGACTTAAACTTTCCATCTCTTAACCACACAATAGAGTGTCAACAGTCTAATGGCAGCATGCACGATGTAGAAACTCATCCATACCCCCCCTCTCTTTCTCTCTTTCCTTTTAAAGTAGATGTACAGAATAAGAGTTCTGATTAAAATACTCTGCTCCTGCTAGCTCAACCCAGGTAAATCTATATAGAAGATTCCTGGACTTTTGCATTATACCATAGAGGAAACTTTCTCCTCCACGTGAATTTGAAATATTTTAGAGGTCGGCAATATTCTTATGGGAATCAGTGAGATAATTTTAGATGATTCACAATTATTATCATTGTTCTATTAGATTTTTTTCTATCTGACAGACTCTGTTTTCAATTTATAAGATACTTTTGCCAGTAGGTAAAATATTGAAGTGAAATTTAATCTTGATAAGAAGCTCCTTTTTAGAAAAAAATGCACCAGAGCAGGTTTGTGCATTTCTACTACGGCCTTAGAGAAAATTCAGAGGCCGAAAATACATGAAAATCAGATTTTGGATGGCTTGACCTTATGTAACTCAACAACATCATCATGAACTTAGTTACTGCTATGCAGAGTACAAAGAATAAAGTGTCTCTGTAGCCCATTTCTAACTTTGATGTTAATGGGGCAGGAGAGAGTTTTAAAAGTTCCTTAAAAATGGAAGTCACAATGAATATCTGTCATCTGAACTTGTGATTTTTTTGAGGGGGCAGGTGAGGGAGAAAATTGCTTTTATATGAGGAGAAGAAACAATATTTCCAGGCCCATTCTGTTTCCTAAAAGTCTTATTGAAATACCTACCCATGGCCAACAGCAGACCAAAAATAAGTGTGTAACAATTATTATGTCACCCTGGAAAATACCCAACCCATACAAGAATAAAAAGATAACAAGCCATCAGCAGCAGAGGGAACAACTAACACATGCTTAGGAGCAGATCAAGTTGGTTTATCACAAACTCTCCCCACCTTTCAGTTATAATCCATTTGACCATCCACACTTTTTTCAAATTCGTCTCTTTAGATGACAAAACCAAAATGATTAGACATCAAAAACGCTAACTTTCTTTTCTCCCCCCCCCCCCCCCGCCCGCCACCACCAATCTGAAAAAGAAGAGGACGAGGAAAAGTGCATTTTGTGTGTGTGTGTGTGTGTGTGTGTGTGTGTGTGTGTGTGTGATGATTCACATTTAAAGGTTTTATCTCTTTACTCTATTTGATTAAAGGCCTTGTATTGAGTTAAGCAGAAAATCCTGTAGAATAATTAGTGGCTGTTGGTCTCTCCCCTCCTCACTTCCTGCATCCACTGTCCCCCCCCCTTTTTAAATGAAAGCTTAAATGGGGGGGAAAATGGAATGTCAGTCAGAAAATGGTTCATACCAATCATAATAATTATAATCTATTAGAATTAAGCCATAATCATTAGAATTTCTTCTTTTCTCCTACCTTTGATGGCCTGTTTCATCTGTTTCATTAAAGCTGTAATTTTTACAGATGCTCTTGGTGTTCCTGTATTCATCAGAGTGTAAGGCAGACTAAAGAGGGGGAAAATAGCTGGTTGCCTATAGAAATATATGTTAATACATTGGTTACTTGATGCAAGCAACTTTTGCAATATGTGTGTCTGGGGGTCTATACTTGTCTTTATCTAGGCCTAGCCAGTATTTTGTGGTGTTCTACTCTTTTCTGGGCAGCTGGACCCTGACCTTCAAGGTTTCTTTTTCTTTCTTTCATTCTTCTTTTTTTTTTTTTAAGAAAAAGGAAAAAAAAGAATTCTTTTCAAATTCCAAGTCCCCCCCACCCCTACCCCCTCCTTCTTACCCTCCCACTGACAGCATCCTATTCAGAACTGGAGATAACTTTATTCATCTATACATCATTGTATCAAATTCAATAGGCAAACTGCTTCAACACGCCTCAGAGCTGAGCAGGACAGTGATGTCTTCATCCCCCACCCTTCCCATCCGCTCTCTACGTAATGAGATTTTTACCACCCTCTTTTCAGCCATGAAATGAGCACAGTCACAAATAATAATAATTATTATTATTAATAATAATTTCAGCTATGTGTTTTACTACTTTGGTCACTGCCATCATATTTTTTTTTTTTACTGCAAATAAACTCAATAGAATATATTCTTAGTCAGACAGAGTTCTTTAGAAGCATCTCTAGATAATGCGTCCCCAGAAGGAGGGAATCCAGTTAACCATTGAATTCCTTAAGCTGCTGATAAAGATTTTGATGGTGAAAACAAATGGGTTTGTATTGCAAGTGTTTGGGTTAGTAAATGAAATTAAGAGACTCAAACCCTAATGATTGATATCATAGTCTAGGTCTCACACACACACACACACACACACACACACACACACACACACACACACACACACACACACACACACACACAGAGAAAGGAGGAATTCTCTTATACCAGTAACCCAAAGAAAACAACATATTATGACTCTGTCTTACAATCAATTTTGGAAGAATGGACTTTGTGCTTTCCCGCCCTCCTCCCATTTTTCTTTCTTTTCTATTCTCTTTCCTTACTAAAATGTACAGCAGTTTGATTTCACTTTGGTGACACAAGGAAAAATTTCAAGAGTGAAATAGAACTTGTTGAATGCCAGGGACATCAAATAAGCATTTCATGTGGGACGCTCTGGCTACCAAATCAGCTCACTGTCCTTAGCCAGAAAGGCTATCAGATCAGTGCCTTGGGTGGGAAATGGCTTGAGGAATGTGGATTTCCAATGAGATTGTCCACTGGCTTTCATAGATAAAAACAGTCCCTTAAAAAATCTTCATAAGGATTTCTTCGAAAACCAAAGATCTTAGGACTCAGATGTTTCCCAAAGCAAGAAGCAAAATCTTGGCTGAAATAGTTGCACACTCAATCATTTATCTTTATCCATTTCCATCTCTCCCTCTCCCACCCTACCCCCACCCCCCGCAACCGCCCATAACAGAATGCAAAGCCTGAAAGAAGTTTGAATGATTAAAACTAAATACAGCATCTAAAGTCCTTAAACCAGCTAGCCATTATAAAAACATTCTAGATCCTGGAGATAGAAAAGGAGAAAGAACTCTCTCTCTTTTTGTTTTTTAAAGCAGAATTACATCATTGATTAGGGGTTTTCTACTCTAGTTCCTATCTGTTTATGTAGCGGGTGTTAGAGACATTTGGAAGGATTTGGGAATTTCAAAAGGGAGAAGTTTATACATTAGTGCTGCAAGTTACAAAACACTGTTGATATTCAAATGTTTATTGTGCAAAATCTGGGATAAGCTTGAGCTTGAGGGCCCCTTAAGTGCCTACAACTCTTGCTAATTCCCCTCAGCATTGAGACTCCGCACAAAGGCCTTAATCCAATTCCACTTTTTTTTTTTTTTTTTCAGAAAGCCTATGCTATTTTCTCTCACATAAACTAACAACACTCCCCCATCACACTGCAGAGTGGGTCAAAGAAAAAGCGCTCTCTTGTTTATACTTCACCAACACTTTGTGTTTTTTTGGGGGAAAGCAAAGGGCGCTAAGTGGTCCTCCGCAGGCCCAAAGCCTACAGTCATGACAATGGTAATTTTTAAGCACACACACACACACACACACACACACAGGCACGCAAAGTGAGATGTTAAGCGTTCTCATTGGCGATCTGAGAAAAGAAACTGACCACTCAAGCTACCTTCTTGTTGTTCTCATTTAAATACTGGAAGTCAATTTGAATCTTTGATGAGCTAGCTTGCACATTTTGATAGACATTTTTTCTTCTTCTTCTTCTTCTCTAGAGACTGTTGGTTCTGGCTGGCTCCTTTCTCTCTTCCTCTCTATCTTTCTTCTCTCTCCTCACTACCCACCCCCCTCCCAGCCTTTCACTGTCTTTCATCCCTTTCTGTAGGAATTTAAGGTCACAGGGACAAAACTCATTATTTATTTTCTCTGAATTACTAGTTCCATTTCATCCAGAATGAGAGATTGATTCAGGCCAGATTTTAGGCATCCTGTTTTAGTTTTAAGTTGTTTTTTTTTCAACTGTGACTTTGGTGGCAAGTGGAAATAGTAATATGTGTGTGTGTGTGTGTATAATTTGCCTCTGATTGTGAGTTTCCACGTGACTAATTATTCTTGTAGTTCATCATTGGATGCAATAGAAATGATTTTTGTCACTCAAAGGATATTATATAGGGTCGCAAAGAAGAAGCCAAACTGAGTTTGTCCTTCTTGCTTGGTGTCAACCAAAATCTAGCCACAGAGAATTCTGTGTCACGATTTTAGAGGAAACCATGTTTCACTTCTGTTGAGTTCTGTTCAGGAGGTCGAAGTACAACTTGATAGTCTCTTTTGAGTACTTCTGCATTTCTGTAATACCTATGAGGAGAAATTCTGGTAGGTAGATTCGAAGTTTCTGTGTTGGTTGGGAATTGGAGCAGCAGATCTTTAGGTCATTGTCCTGAGAGATTACCTTGTGCTCAATAAGTTTCTACCATGGAGAACAGGATACATTTGATTCAGGACTTAATATATTTTAAAGATACTCATCTACATAGGAAGAAAGAGCCATGACACAGGACAAGATTTTTCTGATGTCAAAATTAGTGTCTTTCCTTAGATATCTCACAGTAGAGTTGGATCAATGACTTGTCTCTAAGGCTCTTCCAGGTAAACTCTTAAGTAGTTGGAAGAAAGTATTTTTTCTATAGGGAGTTTGTGTCTGAAGAAAAAAAAATAATCACTAATCAAGTAAATGGTCACTCAGAACCAAAATTGCTCATACTTTAAAGTCTGGAAAAGCCAAGTACGGTGGCTGACACCTGTAATCACAACACTTCTCCAACATGCACAAGGGCCTGAATTTGTGCAGCTTGAAACAAAATACAACCAAACCACAGTGGTACCAATGTTTAGTTTTTAGAGTTTGTATTTATCAAAGCTTATGAACTATGCTGTGCTTTCCACTTTCGGAAAGTATTTTAAACTAATGCAGTAAACAAAACCCCACAAACATAAAAACAGCTCGTCTGTGTGCAGTGGTCTAATGGTGACCATCCAGACTTCAGGAGGTTGGAGAATGTCACCTGATGTGTCTGATGATTCATGTTCAGCTGTTACGCGGTCACAACTCAGTCCCTGGTGTATCGGAGGTGTTTCTATCCTTGCAGGGGCTCTCATAGACAGGTCAAAGGCTCGCGTGAACACGGAAATGGATTTCTTGCTCTGCTCTGGAGGTCACGGCTGGAGGTGGGTCTCCACAGTGAGTGGCCATCCAGTCTCCTCTGTTAGGAAAGGTCACGGGATCGCCATTTCTCCCACCATGGAACGATGTAATGGATACTCAGGGAACGTGGAACACGAAATGACTTTCAGCAATTATGTTGAAAGAACATCCTTTTAAAAAAAAAACTTAGGGTAAACTGCAATGTGCAGCTGAATGGGAATTGTTTCCTGCCCGAGGAGGCAATGCAGATTATTTTCAAATCACTCATTTAAGGTTACTTGAGTAACATTAGTTGGACCGAAGATCTAAATGAAGGATTTCTTTTTGCATCTCAAGGAAGAAGAGGAGAGGGGAAAGGGAGGGAAGGAGGGAGGAAGGAAGCTATCTTGTACACTATGTTAACTGCATGCTAGCTCACTTCATTGTTGTCTTCTTAACAAGCTCTATTTTACAAATAGAGAAAATTAAAGAAAATTAATGCTGCACGTTGATGGAAGAATGTCAGGAGCATGCTAATGCTGAAAATGTGAATGTCAGAGCCCACTTCAAACAGAAAACCCTTGAAGTTCAGATTAACGGTTCTCTCTGCTTTTAAAGGCTGTCTGTTGGCTCGTGTGGGTACTGTTCTTCGTTTATTCAAGTAGAGAAACACAAACAAAAATGCACATAGTCCTCAGGTGGGAGACACAAGCTCTCTAGTTGGCCATGGACCCAGTCAGAAGCTTCATGTTCTCTTGATTCTGGTCAGATGTGAAAGCCTTTGAGTTTTAGACAAGTCTCCCTCCCTCCCTCCCTCCATCCCTTCCTCCCTCCCTCCCTCCCTCCCTTCCTCCCTCCCTTCCTTCCTTCCTTCCTTCCTTCCTTCCTTCCTTCCTTCCTTCCTTCCTTCCTTCCTTCCTTCCTTCCTTCCTTCTTTCCTCCTTCCTTCCTTCCTTCCTTTCTCTCTATTTCTTTCTTCTTTGTCTCATTTAATATGAGCCCAACAGCCTTCCTTCTGGGCAGGTTATGAGGTAACTCCAGACTTTATAGGGTTCTGTATCTGACTTTTCTCTCTGGTTCCAGAGTGAGGTCTTAGGATACGAAGTAGCAGCAAAGTATTAAGGAAGGCCCTTCAGCTGGTGCTGGTGGCTCACACCTGTAATTCTAGCTACTCAGGAGGCTGAGATCTGAGAATCACCATTCAAAGCCAGCCTAGGCAGAAAAGTCTGTGATACTCTTCTAGCCAATTAACTGCCCAAAAGCTGGAAGTGGAGCTGTGGCTCAAATCCTGGGGGAGGTGGGGTGGTCTAGCCTTGAGTACAAAAGCTCAGGAACAGCAACTAGGACCTGAGTTCAAGACCCATGACAGCCTCTCAAAAAATATAAAACAAAGACAGAAAAACAAAACTAAGCCAGGCACTGGTGGCTCACTCCTATAATCCTAGCTACTCAGGAGGCTGAGATCTGAAGATCGTGGTTCAAAGCCAGCCAGGCCAAGAAAGTCCATGAGGCTCTGATCTCCAAATAAACCACCAGAAAACCAGAAGTGGCACTGTGGCTCAAGTGGTAGAGTGCTCCCCTTGAGCTGAAGAGCTGAGGGACAGCGCCCAGGCCCAGAGTTCAAGACCCATGACCGACAAAACAACAACAAAACTAAAACCAAAGCCAAACTCTGAGAGGCAGGAAAATGCAAAGGATCTTGTCTGGTATAAGGGCATTCGAGAATCTCACTGGTAAATTACAAAATAAAATTTCATTAAATTACATTAAAAAAGCATCATTGTGTGTGTGTGTGTGTGTGTGTGTGTGTGTGTGTGTGTGTTAAAGTACCTTTGAGTACAACAACTGTGGGGTGTTGATAGGCTTAGAAGTTTAACCCAGAATGACTGCTATTGGAGGCCTACTGTGTGCTTCTCTGGCTCTCTCTTGGAGAGTGAGGAACATATAAAGATATATTATATCCAAGAAGCCCTCACTATGACCACAGACATTCACAGATAATAAGGAGCCCATACAGAGAGACAGAGACATCCATGCTACAAAGTGTCCTGAAAACAATCTTTAGAGGCCTGATCATCCCACCCATTTCACAGACAGGAAACTAAAGCTCAGGTGGGTTTGATCAGCTACCGGGAGAATTAGATTCTCCTCTGATCTTAGTGCTGTCCACCACCTCCCCCCTGACTCCGACCTAATTATCCAGATCCAGTCATGTCTGGGGGGGGGGGGGGAAGGGGTTCTTTTAAGTAGGATGACACTCCCAAGTTTATGCCAGAGTAAAGGTTAAAGTTCATGCTCCCCCAATTCTAGATGGATCCTGGTGATGGGCTGTTGGGAGGGGGCTCTTCTGGGATTCCTCCCTTAGTCTTCTCTCTTTCTCCATGAGACAGTGCTATTGGAGGTGGATGGTCCAGCAAAAGCTCATTGAAGCTCTCCTCTCGACGGCTTTACCCTACCTTACAAACTCAAAAGGGGTCGGGCAGAAAGGGGCTCACAAGGCCCCTTCTTTCCAAAGCGCCTGTAATCGGCTCATTAGGCACCCGGCCACCCCAGCTTGTTATCAAAGACAGTGTGGATGCAGCACCGAAGCAGCTGACTGTTTATAACAGATAATATCAAACCGGGGAAACTTGTAAAAGCACCGATGAACACAGTAAAATGTGAGACGTAGGCCAATGATAGCTGGCAACCAAGACGGGGAAATAATTAGTCATTCTGTGTGTACGGTTTGGGAAGGTGCAGTACAGCTCATTGCATTTGAGTTCCATGTTAACTTTTAACTTTTGTATATGGGACAACTAAATGATGCTCTGTGGAGCATTCAGCATCACAAGAGACTAAATGCTGCTACTGTCTCATTAGGGAAGACACATTTAGGATGTATGTCTGTATATGAATATATATTAATGAACACATATCAATTAATAATTCACATATGAATTATGTAGAAATAAAAGACAATAATGTAACTGATATATTAAGATAATATAACAATGAATCGATACCTCTCTATGCATTAATTCCTTTTTCTTTTTGTGGCTTGAACTCAGGGCCGACGGAGAAATGTAATGGATGGTTGATTGTTTTAAGTGTTCCCTTTCGTCAGATAGGAGTTTATGTTCTATAGAGTCATGTAATTTTAATAAAAGTTTTTCTTTTTAATGCTCCCCTATATGATGCTAATAGTGAACCTAATTTCTTCATTCAAAGTTAATGCTTAAAATGCCACACTTTATGTAGGACATTACAATGTGTACTATATAAACATCTGACTGTACTGTCAACTGTCTTCTGAGAAATTGTGAAAGGGGTCATGTTCTGAGGGAAAATTTCTAAATTTTGGCTACATAACGAACTCAATTCCTTTCTTTTCATTATGTCTGCATGCATGTGTGTGCATGTTTGCATGTATGTATATGTGCACACACATGTTCATGCAAGTGTGCATGTGCGTGCATGGTACATGTGTGCATGTGTGGATGCATGTGTGTGTGGTATGTGTGTATGCATGGTGTGTGTATGTGTGTGTGTTGGTTCTGAACCTTGAACTTAGGGCCTCATTCTCACCATCAAACTTGGTTTCACCATTTGAGCCATGCCTCCACCTGCTATCCATCCAACCCAGTCCAACCCTCTTAAAATGTCTCTCGTTCTTAGCTTAAATTTGCTTGCGAGCCTCTGAGTTGAGCTTTGTAACGCTCATTCCGAGAGTCTGAACTTGGAGAGGAGACAGTTCCACGTGCAAACAGAGTCCTAGTCCCGGTTCTGATGCCGCTGTGCAGAATGCATAGCCTCCATCTTCTTCTGTAGCCAATAGAAAGAGCAGGTCTCATATTGGCTTCCTGCATCCGTCTCTCTCTCTTTTTATAACATGGTCGGGGAAGTATACAAATACTTTTTTTTGGGGTCCAGTCGTAGGGCCTGAACTCTGGGCCTGGGTGCTGTCCTGCAGCTCTTCAGCTCAAGGCTAGTGCTCTACCACTTGAGCCAAAACGCCACTTCCGGCTTTTTTCTTTTTGCTTATGTGGTGCTGAGGAATCGAACCCAGGGCCTCGAGCATGCAAGGCAAGCGCTCTGCCACTGAGCCACCTTCCCAGCCCAACAAATACTTGATCTACAATAGATATCCAGAATAAGTAAACGTAACTCCTGAGCTGTAGAGCTTTCAAGGAGAAGAAAATGTTGTAGAAAGAATCACAGACAATACTTAAAGAAATGGAAGACGTGTCTTGTGTCAGGCAATTCTAGATGGTCAATAAATGCCTTCATCAAAAGTTGTGGCATGAAGTGATATGTTGTCTTTCTAGTGCAGTTAAATGGACCATGTAGATTTACATCAGAAGACATCTTCGACATTGGATTATTTGGGACATTGGATGATTAAGCATGAACACTTGTTTTGACACAGTAATTCTACCTGCTAGCATTTTTTTTTACCCCACAGTTAAAAAAGCATGCTTGTTCACATATGTACACTAGAGCATTGTTATGGCAACAGAAGGGTAGCAACAGCTTACATGTGAACAGCTTGGTAAAGCAGGGCCGTAGATTGAGTGTAATGTCTTCATTGGTCACTGAGACAAGTAGCACATCTTTAGAAGGACTGATGTGCCATTGTCTTCGAAGGAACTATTAAGTAAAAGAGCAGAAAGCTAAGGGAAGTCTTCTACCATTTAAAAAAACACACACACATTATAAGCATATAGTTTATCTAATAAGTTACCTAAAACTCTGGTAGCTCCATATTGCCCTTAGGATGAAAAATGAGAGGCTAAAGTCAAGTAATAGGGGAGGTTCACTTTATTTTCTCCATATATTCATTTGTATCTTGTAGAATTTGTATCTTGAAGATCCACTACCAATGCTTTCAAAGAAAGAAGAAACGCAAGTCATGAATTGCTTATGCTGGAACTGGCCGTGGAGGAATGAACACAGGTGTGCATCCTGCGAATCTTTAGAGTAAACCATGTGACATTAAATCTAGCCTCCGACTTTTGCACCACAGACAAGTAAAATGTGGCTGGAGAAAGATAGGACGTGCATTGAAACTTAACACAGACAGGGGCTGGCTTATGAACTCTGGGTCATCTTCCTAAAGCGCTCTGTTAAAAAATGTTTTAGAAGTCCTTTCACAGATTCCAGAGATGGCATGCAACCTTATTTATGGGTCAAATGTCAAATGTCCCCCAGATCAATTATACAATGGCTCTTCATGTTTCAGAGCGGCTTTGTGAGTGCAGATGTTTTTGCCCAACTCAAGACTTGGTTGGTATGGCCCTTCATTCCATCCTAGAACAGGTTGTCCACGTGGGGATATATCTCTCCCTGGTTTAACTATCGCATGCATGGAGACCCTGTACCCTTTCGTGCAGTGGAATGGATACTCTTTACTTACTGTTCAGAAATAGACACATGAATGATCCTTATACATGAATACACCATTGTTTTCCTTGATCACAACTGCTTCTCCAATAGTATCTCGAATCTGTGCTCACCTGAGTAACCAGAAGATTCTGTATATTACTTGCTTTCTCAGAAATAAACACCATTAGTTTAGTCATAAAGTACAATGGGATTTAAAAGCCAACACTGGGCACCAGTGGTTCATGCCACTAACCATAGCTATTTCGGAGGCTGAGATGTGGATGATGGCTGATTCAAAGCCAGCCCAAGCAGGGAAGTCCAGGAAACACCTTATGCAAAACAACCAGCAAAAAGCTTGGCTGGAGGTGTGGTTCAAGTGGTAGAGGGCCAGAAAAGCAAGTCTGAGGCTCTGAATTCGACCCTTAGTATATTCAAATAATGAAAGCAAATGAAAAACTCTCTTCCACCTCTGAAATCCGTATTTCATTCATTCTAATAACTACCACAAAAAGATACCTGGTTCTTTACAGATATACTGCTTATGACCTGAATCGATATGTAAAAATTGATTTCAGTAAGTGACGGATATGGTGTATTTCAGAACAAAGGAGGGAGAAAGAGGTAAGTTGTTTAACAATTAAGAAAGGAGTATTAATCATTGGTGGTCTCTAATTTTAGGAATCAGCTTTCCTATAGGAAAATGCGGTTTTCTCCAGCAGGTTTAATGATTTCCCAGCTTTTGTTTCAATGTTCAGTTATCTCTTCAGGTCAACTTGAAATTCAAGAGATTTGCTTCATGCTGCCTCTCTCTACTGAGAAAGTATGTTACAGTGCTTGATTTCTCGTACACTCTACCTTTTAAAGTGATCTGTAGCTTCTGTTTGATATTGCCAACAAAACAATACAATAAAATCAAACAGCCCGAGGCCAATGCTCTTCAGGGTCTTGTGAGCAGGGCTGTGAATTCCTGGTCCCAGAGAAACCTCACAGATGGGAGGTTTATCTCTCTTTCCCAGGCCATAACTTTCCCTTTCACCTAGTGCATTGAGTTGCTAAAAAAAAAAAAAAAAAATTGACTGAGAATATTCTGGAAGATGGAGCAGAAAGTTGTTTTAAGAACACCTTAGAGAAATGTATTTTTCTCCAGAAACCCCAGTTTCTTTCCAATATCTTCTGTTCCATTTAAGTATTTCGTGAAATACAGAGTTTTTGAAGGGATTTCTTTCTTTCTTTCTTTTTAACCAGGCGTGGCATTTAGAAGTTCCAGGAAGGAACACTGAGGTTTTGGATCTCATATCAAAGAGGTTTAAAGTTAATGATTTTAAGTACGGTTGGGTTTTAGCGCTTGTCTGGTGGGCTACAGCCTTCAGCCACTATTTGACCCCTTCTCCGTCAATTCAATTCCATCTAATGCTCTGTGACTAACATGGTGGATATTTAATCTACTATTCTGCTGAAATTACTTTTAGAGGCATATTTTTCTTCCCCCCCCCCCATAAACTTCCTCCTGAGAGAAATTGCTTATCGTAAGCTCTAAATATGTTGCATATTACAGAATACATTTTTAAAAGCTTTTCTTCCAGAGACAATTAAACCTTATCATTCACTTTGCTATCACATTACAAATGGGACAGGAAAAAGGGATAATATTCTAGAAGGAAAACTGGAATCAAAAAGAAGAATGAAACTTTAACCTATCTGATCCTGTTATTAATGGAGCTATCCGAAGGAGTCATGGCTTCGCCAAATATTTCCTGTCACGTAATTAAATTGGGAGACACAAATCCATAAGACACAGGGTTATAAGTCTTACGTAGGCTTCTTTTTATTATTTTCCTTTTCTGGTTATTATTATTGTTAGTATTATTCTCTTTATAGGTTCGATTGTAGACAAACTCAGTCTATGTGTCCCTTCTCCCCTCTCTCTTTGGCAGTTCAGCAGGTATTGTCCAAATGCTTCTGTAGAAACATGAAATTTTCCCATGATCAGAGGAATTGGATCTAATCTTTCTTTGTCCCTAAAACAGTGGCCCGATTCCAGAAAGCCTCTTAATTTTTCCCCCCTGTTAGGGACGTCTAGTACCATTCTAAATTTAGCTTAGACCAAAGCTAAAGGAGCTCCAAGGAAAGGAGTTCAAATACAACCAGAGTGAGCAGGGATGTGCAAGTCCATTTCTTTCCCAGACATTGAGAGTGCTTATAGAATCCCTGCTTTGCCCCGTTAATCATGTTAAGTAGACAAGTGTGATTGCAGTCCTCTTCCCAGGGAAACCTGAATTCACACAAGGATCAAAACTCTAAGCTAAGGAGAGGCTTGATAAAGGGAGAATGCTAGAGTTTCTGAACAAAGTTCCAACTCAGATGTTTTTTCTTTTTCTTTTTTTTTAAACCATCCATTCGCATGCTTGAGTTTCCTTCTTGAGTTTCCTTCTCTAAAGAGGAGAACAGGCAGCCATGATATCTAGTCTTCCTTTCCCCTTCAAAAAGATTATGGCCATCTGGAAATGAAGACCTTGTTCAAGTTGTGGAGGCCAACGCTAGTGGCTTCCCTAGAACTCATGCTAGTCATGGGTGAGCTGGGCAGAAGACATCTGGACTCAAGTAAACCCCAGTCTTGACTTACAAAAATGATGTAAAGCAGGACTTACACCATGAAGGATTTTTGATGAGCAAAGAAAACCCACAAGTGTTCCGCTTAATATGATAATTTTCCCTCTGTCCCTGTCTCTCCTTTGCAGAAGGAGTTACCTTTATTATTCCACATGGGTTGCAGAAGAAAATTGAATTACTGGCCCCATTTTTCACACACAGACTGCCTCCTCATCCACATTCCAGGTATTAAAGCCTTATAGCTTTGTGGTTTCTCCATCCGCAATCACAGGAAATGTCTTGCCTCTTGTTTAATTTTCTGTGATTCAAGTTGGGATGTTAGTCCGTGGGACCCAAAGTCTTGCAAGTGAATCTTCACAGTGAACCTTGACCTTTTCATCTTTCACCATCAGAAGATGAGAAAAAACAAGGAGCAGAACTTTTCTAGGTTCCCACAGAGCCATGAAGCAAGAAGAAAATGATCCCAGAGATTGTGTGGGTGTTTGTCTTTCGCAATCACGAAAAGGTGCGAACAACTCAATCATTCCTTAGGCGATGACTGAATACATAGAATGTGACATAGTGGAATATTAGTCATCTGTAAAAAGAATGAAGTATGGCAGGGTGGGGGAGAAGCATGGCATCACACAGATACATCTTCAGATTCCTTGCTAGCCACATAGTGGCCAAAGCTCGTGCCTGGAATCTTAACTACTCAGGAGGCTGAGATGTGGAAGACCATGGTTAGAAGCTAGCCTGGGCAGAAAATATATGAAAGATCCATTTCCATAATAATCAACAAAAAGCTGGACCATATTTGTGGCTGAAGTAGTCAAGTGTCTGCCAAGCCCTGACATACAATAATTTGATGGTTTACCAGGGAGAACCCAGGGGTAGAATGCCTTGAATGACCACAACATGGTTGGAAGCTGAGAGAAGTGTGGTGCAATTCAACAAGCAAGAACTTGTTGACCAATGAGAGAAACCTTTCCAGGTAACCAGACAGGTGCTATCATTTAGATGAATATTTCCAGCAGCTAGTTTTCATTGCAGAGACATGTAACCACAAGGAAAGCAAGAAAGCAAGAAAGAAAGAAAGAAAGAAAGAAAGAAAGAAAGAAAGAAAGAAAGAAAGCAAGAAAGAAAGAAAGAAAGAAAGAAAGAAAGAAAGAAAGAGAGAGAAAGAGAGAGAAAGAGAGAGAGAAAGAGAGAGAGAAAGAGAGAGAGAAAGAGAGAGAGAAAGAAAGAGAGAAAGAAAGAAAGAAAAAGAAAGAAAGAAAGAGAGAGAAAGAGAGAGAGAGAGAGAGAGAAAGAGAGAGAGAAAGAGAGAGAGAGAGAAAGAGAGAGAGAAAGAAAGAAAGAAAGAAAGAAAGAAAGAAAGAAAGAAAGAAAGAAAGAAAGAAAGAAAGAAAGAAAGAAAGATGAAGAATTTACACAACTCAGACTCAAGCAAAAGCCAAGAACCCCAGAGTGCATTCTAACTTCCTAGGTCTAGTGCTTTGATAATGGATGTAATTCTTGTGCATATTCCTCATTTGTAGCTAAAATGGAAGACATAACAATGTTTTAAGCAAGAGCGAAGCTGAAGATTTCTTCCTCACATTAAAAACATAGAGCAGACAATCTAGAACTGTGGTGGAATGCTTCTCTATGAAGCCTTCAGGGACCTATGTTTCTTCTCAGCCACAATAATACATGCTTGGACTATGCCCCTGCTCCTGTGGTCCAGAATGATGATCGAAGTTTTGCTCCTCACAACTGCTGTATAGGTGTCAGATAAGGGAAATGAAGGGACAGAAGCCATAAGACAAAATCTTTTACTGGCTCATTTCTAAGAAAATTTCCCGACACTCCAGGGATCTTTCTATTTTCACAGCCAGAATATGACCCTAAGGCCAACAAACCTAGCTGCAAGAGAGCCGGGAAAAGTGCCCACTATAAAGCCAGAGCTTACATTTGTTAGATGTCCCATAAAACACATCACTTCCAAATTTAGCTACTCCAAGAACCACTATTTTATTTAGCACACAAGTCTCCCAGTTGATCCAGCCCAGCAAGAGAGACTTTCACTGGACTTGCTCATGGGTCATGCTTAGCTGGCAGGTGATATTTACAAACTAGTATGGTAGTTGCAGGAAGGCTATTGGCTTTGTTCACCTTAGGATGGATTCTCCTCCTCTAGAAGGTCTCCTAGGATTCATTACATGGTGGCCTCAGGGTTGCATGTGAAGCCAAAAGGGCAAGAACCAGTGTGCCCTTCAGCATCTTCAAATCTCTACTTGAGTTATTTCACTAATGTGCCTTTGGCCAAAATGACTTGCCTTGATTCAGAGTGTGGAGAAAAAGATTCCACCTCTGAATGGGAGGGGAAAAATTTGTGGCTAAATTTTTTTGGCCTCTGTTGCACAATAGAATAAGGGGAGAAAGAATGATACAAGGTAACCAGCACTGTCATATTTCATCTGAGAAATGCGAGCTCATCTCCACCAACATCTAGCATTCCAGTCAGCTTGTGACTAATGTCCTGCCTTCCATCACTGTTTCGGGTGTGTCTCTAGACATCTGAAATTCAGAACGTTCAAAACACAACTGATACTCCATCTCCCATGTGATTCACAGCCAAATAGAACTTGTCCTCCTACAGAACAGGACACATCATAACCCTTCCAGTCTGTTACTCAATCCAAATATCTGGAAGTTATCGTCGATAAGGCCTTGTCTCTCACATTCTCTCAGTCCAACTGCAACCAAGTTCTGCTGACTTCATCTCCTGAGCACCCCTGGAATCTACATATATGTCTCCATCAACATGGCCACCGCCCTGATCTGGGGGGCCTTGGCATCTCTTCTTGCCTCACACAGTCTGTGGAGTTGAAGTGATGAAAACATAAATTTTGTCATGTCACTCTCCTGGGTAAAAATCTTTCAGTACTATGTCCTTTTATGATTGAGATGGAGATAAGTAATTGCCACTGCCTGCAAGGTCTCAGATGATTTATCCTCTACCCTATTGCCCCTTTCTTTATGCACTGTACCATTGTCCCTTGGGAGAAGGCAGAATGGTCGAGTTGTCAAACAGCCTGTCATGATCCAAGCCTTGACCAGCGGCCCTTGATTCTCCAGCATCATCATTCCTCAAGTATCCAGCCTATGTGTAGGATCACTGTAGGCTCTTTCTAATGGACAACTGAAAACACATTTCTTAGATTTTCTTTCAGATGCCCTCTTCCTCCTATGGACAACGGAAGTAAAGGTAGCTGCCTTTGAGGAGAAAGGCATTTCAGGGATCCTATTTGTAACGGTCAGTACAATGACCTTTGGTCCCCGTGAGGATGAGGTCCCGAGGAGAAAATGCTGTGACTATGCAGGAGGATCACAGTTCAGTGCTGTCCTACAGATGATTGGTTCATTTTTTTTTCCACATGATCCCACCCAACTCCTGCTGTGAATATGCCGCCTCTCACCAAAATCTCAAATGTTCACTTTATCACTTCAGTGAAAAGCACATTCCCTTTTACCTTGCTTTAGGTGTGCACTTTGATTGTTTTTTTTTCTTTTAAGAAGCATATATGACAAAGATAAGAAAGCACTTTGCCAATCACACCATGACTTTAACCCAACTGACAATCACATGGAATTTAACTATGAGGGAGGATAAGAGAATTTTGCATCCGTTTAGCCTGGCCCCTGGCTCCTCGACCCATTTTTAAAAAGCAGTTTTGAATTTTTCATTTTCTGTTTTTCTTTTTTTGTCAGTTGCAGGGCTTGAACTCTGGGCCTGGGCGTTGTCCCTGAGCTCTTCAGCTCAAGGTGAGCACTCTACCACTTGAGCCACAGCGCCGCTTCTGGTTTTCTGGTGATTAACTGGAGATAAGAGTCTCATGGACTTTCCTGCCTAGGCTGGCTTTGCACTATGATCCTCAGATCTCAGCCTCCTGAGTAGCTAGGATGACAGGTTTGAGTCACCAGCGCCCAGTGCATTTTTTTCATTTTCTTATACAACTCAGTCAGTGTACTAGCTGGGCAGAGTATGAACTGAGAGACAGCCAAGGGTGTATCAGTTTAGGCTCCTTGGTTGCAAATTTAACAAACTTAACTCTAAGTTAGACAGACAGAGAAAGGAATGTGTGTTGGAATGACACAGGCAGCTTTCCACACAAACGTGAAGTCCAGAGAGGCCAGTTTGGGACCTCGGCAGGAAGAACTAGCTCAGCAGGAACAATGTGTTCATCGGCCCTGCTGACCGTAGACCTTCAATACAGCTGGCACCAAAGGTCGGTGCCAGCCACGTTCCTGCTGCTCCTGCATGAATAATGCCTGGTATTCTGGAGTTCCAGGTCAAAGCTCAGACTTAGTCAGACTTAATTTGCACGTCTAACCTTCCGTTGGTAGCAGAAAGGGAGAGGGTGTATTTGGGTCTTTTATTTCCAGATGGAGTGGCTGGATTTGCTTCTTGCTAAGAGCCACACATGAGTGGGAAGAGAGTGGTAATAGAACAGCACTTCTGGCAGATGGATTTCGTCCTTGGCACTGGTTTTTGGTGTCTGTATTGGGATCATCAGGATCTGTCTTTAGATAGCCCAGGAATAGAAGTTGTCCCAGAGTCTGAGATAGCAATGAAACCAACGATACAAGTCGAATTCTGATGGAGGGTAGAGTTACAAGGTATAACTTTTAAGCATAGTTTAGAAACCTGCATTGTTTTAAAGCCCAAACAATCACACTGCTTGCTTGTTTTCTGTGGCCACAGAATAGCTAGGAGGTGTGCCCTAGCTCATTTTCTGCCCTACTAGTACTCTGAGCACTAGAACACTGTCTCACATTAGCCTTACCCTGCAGTCCAAATATCATAAACTGTATTTACGATCCACCTGCTATGTAATGTTTCTCTGACAGCCGTGTACCCCTAGGGAAGGTTTCTCTTAATGCATTACGATTGCTATCATGCCTACTTTATGGACTGTATTTATTGCAGGCCATTTGAATCCTTTGTAAATACATAGAATGTACTACCAACCGAGAGTCGTGACTCACGCATGGAATAATTAATCATATAAATAAGCACATGTAAAAGCCAAGCACATGTTTAACCAAAAAAACAACAAGTTATTACTACAAAGCAGATCTGATCATGGTCAAAGAAAGCCTCCTCCATTTTCTGACCATAGTTAACTAGGGGTAAACAAATGGGCTTCCTGGTGCTGCACAGGATTGCTGGGAAGTAGGGAATGCTCTCCTGCTGGAAAAATAGCGCTGCTAAGCATAAGCCATCGAGAAAATTCCAAATGGGAGACCATTGCTCTCTTGGAGACGAGGCCGAGTTGGGGGGAAGGGTCTGGACTGGCAAAAAGATTTCAACTCTCTATAGCCCTGAGTGAGGCCAGGTGACGATGTTTCACAGTCACATGGGATTGGAGTCTGTCCACTTTGTGGAAGAGCCTGGAAGCAGATTTTTTTTCAGGACTAATTTCTTACAGCTCACCGAGAGAACATCCTGACTTTGGCCCATGAAATCCACAGCAGAGAAACAAGCTGTGTTCATGTGGATCTCTGGCAGACAAGCAAGTGCTGGGCGATCATAACCGTGCTGCCGCGTGGTACCAAATTTGAGCTAATTTATCATGGAAGCAGTGGGAAATGAATGCAAGCCTTGCGTTTGGACCCACTTTTCGACAAAGCTGAGACAATCCACAGGATTTGGAGGCACGGGAGAAAGCTCGGAGCACCACACTTCTGCATGTTCAGAGCTAAGCTGAAATGGCTTCTCAGGGACTCTGGGTTGGATCTGTGGTGCCATGGGAAAAGGATCCGAGGTGGACCATCACTGTTGCAACCCACCTGACCGAGCCCAAACTTCCAACAGTTCACCAGGGAGCAGATGTCTGTTAGATGCTGGGCAATATTCAAATGCATTGCCCTGGTAGGGGTAAGTACCAGGCCTTGGGCAATAGCAGAAGGTAGTCTTTTTTTTTTAATGGATTAAAGTCTGTCTGCCAGTCTGGAGATGGGTCTCCGAATGAGAGAAAGAATAAAGGAAAGAAAAAAAAAAGAGAGAGAGAGACAGAACAAAGTTAGCTTCGCTCCTCAGAAAAGACTACGCCTGCTTCCCACCTTGGTAGACGACTAGATCATATGATAAGGGATTGAAATCGACAAGTTTAAAGAGCGACTACATTAGAAAAAGATGAAAGCTGGAATAGTAATAGTAACGAGCGTCGGGTGCTAAAAAGGTCAGGAGCTTTCTTTTTCTTTTTCTTCTTTCTTTTTTTTTGTCCAGCAGAGCCTCCGTGAATTATCATCGTTACCTCCCGTATTCACAGAAGGACTTCCTGTCCTAAAAGCACCAACCAAGAACCTCACCTTTATGATGCACCTAGATTAAAAGTACTCCAAAGTCGAAAGTTAGGCTTTACAAAGCATCAAATGGATTTCCCTTTAAAAAAAAAAAAAGTAAAGATAATCTATGGACTGCGAGCTAAGTCATTTCCATTAAATAGCTCAAAAAAAAAGGGGGGGAGGGGGAAAAAGCTTTGAAAACTTTACTTGCAGTATCTTTCATTCTTTCTTTGATGTAGTTGGAGTGAGAAGAATACATTAGTGCCTTTTAGCATGGCATACAACTCTCAAATGTACATAAGTGGAAAAAGACTGAGTAGGGTGGTGACTTCATTTTCAGAATTTTAATGTCAAGATTGTTTCCGGAAGAGGGCTTGCGGGGCGGGGTGGGGGGTGGGTAGTGCTGAAGTTTTAAGCAATGTTTTTTTACTTCTTTTTTTGGGGGGGGTGGGTGGGATGGGCGTAGCCAGCTTCAATTAATTAAAATTACACCCGTCGCTTTCTCAGGCGCACAGGGCACAGCATTGCTTGGATGTCTTAGTGACAAGCCAAGAGGGAAGGCCCTGAGCATGTCACCATCACAATGGAAAGGTGTTAAAGGAGTGAGACCTCAGGACAGAGCAAAGACACGTCATCTTCACCGCGTGACCTCACCTTGCAGGCCCCTGCGTCGGCACGCTGCTCGCCACACAGTTTTTCTACAGAATTAATGTTTGCTGGCATGTGAATTTCAAGAGACTTCTTGGCTTTTCTGCTGCTTAGATATAGCCCATCAACGGAAGGGAGAGCGATGGCTTGACTTTAAAACAAGAGCATAGGTTCCTTTCCTTCCTTCCCTCCCTTCTTCCTCTTTTCTTTCTTCCTTTCTTCCTTCCCTCCCTCCTTCCCTCCTTCCTTCCCTCCTTCCTTTCCTCCCTCCTTCCTTCCTTCCTTTCCTTCCTCCCTCCTCCCTTCCTCCTTCCTTCCTTTCCTCCTTCCTTCCCTCCTTCTTTCCCTTCCTCCCTCTTTCCTACCCTCCCTCCCTCCCCCCCTCCCACCCTCCCTTCCTTCCTCCCTCCCCCCCTCCCTCCCGCCCTCCCTTCCTTCCTTCCTTCCTTCCTTCCTCCCTCCCTCCCTCCCTCCCTCCCTTTCTTCCTTCCTTCCTCCCTCCCTTCCTTCCTTCCTTCCTTCCTTCCTTCCTTCCTTCCTTCCTTCCTTCCTTCCTTCCTTCCTTCTTTCCTTCCTTCCTCCTCTCATTCTCCTCCCTCCTTCTCTCTCTCTTCCTCCCTCCCTCCTTTCTTTCTTCTCCCTCCCCCTCTCTCTCTCCTCCCTCCCCACGGGACAAGGTGGGCCTGGCTCCCAGAAATGACCCAGTTCCCTGACAGAGACATCTGCAGGGGAAGCAGTACAGCAGGCCGGAAGGGGTCAGAAATCACAAATGCGTTTGGAAGAGGACAGCTGTCTCACCACATAAACTTGCCACCCCCCAGTCATGTACTTCCTGTGGCATTCAAATCACCATGGTTTAGCCTTGCCTTGGTCACTACCCTCTCCTGGGACCCGCAGTCCTACGGGTGTCACGGCGACCTCCTCTAGAGAGCCTTTGCCTTGGTCTGTGTGCTTCGGTCAAGTCATTAGCACTGATTGAGGTGATAGGATTCTGCAGGCATCACATTCTGATCTAAGAACAGGCATGTCACGGACCCTTAGACTCTCTTGTGCTCTCTGAGGGTCAGCAGGGGCAAGGTCTGGAGTTCAAACCACCGCACGACCTCCAGAAGTATTTAGAGATATAACAAGGTGTTAAAAAGAGGCACACATTCTTAAGTTCCCTGACATCTCCCTTTTCATAGCGTCAGATCTCATGGCTTTGAAGCAGTCTTCTGAGGCTGTATGTATAGAAAATGCCTCCCCACGATGAACTATGTCTCTTAAATCGAGTCAGGAGAGTGGATGAATCCCCTTCGTAGTTAGAAAATCCCTTTGACAGTAAGAACAGGCAGTGGTAGGCAGAGCAGTGGCTTTGAGCATTTGCAGAGTTTTCTAATTTTATTTTATTTTTTACAAGTGGCTTTGGTTGTTTTAAACTCTCATTGCATTTATAAAAACAACTTCCTGAGGAATTCTGGGAACATTCGTGGGGACAGACTGTGCTTTCCCTTGGCTTTGCTACCCTGGAGTTGATGGTGAGGCATCTTTCTTCTATAAATAACTTCTTCACACCTTGTAGGCTCACACCCCCCACTCCCCCCCCCCCCCCCACACACACACTTTTACAGGCAGGCAGTTTGTTCACACCAAATTCTGCAGGGAAATAGAAGGTTTCTCCACCACGCTTGTGACAAATCAAGGGAAAGAGCTAGACAGACATTGTTACACTGTTTACCCCGTGGGATGATAATCCAAGTGTTTATTAGAAGTTTGTGAAGATTAATTTAAATTTACTCTGAGGAATATACACTCAGAATCCATGAACCTTTCATCAATCAATCACCAATCAATATGTACCTGAGCATTAGTAAGTGGGAAGTACTGTTTTAGACAATGGATCATCAAAAGTAAGCTAGGCCTATTCATCTATAGTAGATCTATATAAGATCAATAGGATGTTTATTTATTTATGTACTTTGTGTTTGGTCCTGAGGCTTGAACTCAAGGCCCAGGCGCTGTTCCTGAGTTTTTTTACTCAAGGCTGGCACTCTACGGCTTGGAACCACAATTACTTTTGGTTTTCTGGTGGCTAATTGGTAATAAGAGTCTCACAGACTTTCCTTCCCCAGGCTGGCTTTGAATGGCAATCTTCAGATCTCAGCCTCCTGAGTAGCTAGGAAGACAGGTGTGAGTCACTAACACCCAGCTGGGGTTTTCTTTTTCCATTCTTGCCCCAGTATTGAGGTTTGAAAGCAGGGCTTCACCCTCTCCCTTAGCATTTTTGCTTGAGGCTGATGTTCTGTCACTTGAGTCACACTTCCACATCCAGCTCTTTTGCTGGTAAATTGCATATATGAATCTGGAGGTTTTATGTGTCCGGAATGTCTTTGAACTGTGATCCTCAGAGCTCAGTCTCTTGAGTAGCTAGGATGAGAGTTGTAAACCACCAGTGTTGGGTGGTAGATTTTTATCTCCTTATTAATCAGTTGTAGGGCTCAGAAAAGAACTACAATAATAAAAAAAGGAATTGTACAGTAGTATGGACTTACTGGAGTATAGAACATAGTTTTGAAACTACTGGAGGTATATACCTTCTTCCTCCTCCCCCACTCCCCCTCTCCCTTCCCCTCCTCCTCCTCCCCCCCCTCCCCCTCCCCTTCCTCCCCTTCCTCCTCCTCCTCCTCCTCCTCCTCCTCCTCCTCCTCCTCCTTCTTCTTCTTCTTCTTCTTCTTCTCATAGGGCCTGAACTCTGGGCCTGGTTGCTGTCCCTCAGCTCTTCAGCTCAAGGCTAGCACTCTACCACTTGAGCCATAGCACCACTTCTGGCCTTTTCTGCTTATATGGTGCTGAGGAATCGAACCTAGGGCCTTGTGCATGCAAGGCAAGCACTCTACCACTGAACCACTTCCCAGCCCTTGTATATAGATTCTTATCCTACTTACTGAATGAACCCACACCTTCTATTCCCATCACTTCTCTACTTCAGCTTACCCTTATTGCACTTCCTTCCCACACAGGATGGGGGCAATGGTTCAGTGATCAATTATGAGATAATGGATATTTTTTGTTGATGTTGTTGGTCATGGGGCTTAAAGTCTGGGCCTGGGCGTTGTCCCTCAGCTCTTCAGCTCAAGGCTAGTGCTTGAGCCACAGCGCCACTTCCAGTTTTCTGGAAGTGGTTTATTGGAGATAAGAGTCTCATGGGGACTTTCCTGCCCGGGCTGGCTTTGAACCATGATCCTCAGATCTCAGCCTCCTGAGTAGTTAGGATGACAAGTGTGAGCCACTAGCACATGGCTTATTTTTTCACCCCCCCAAATTCTTTAAATAGTTTTACAAAGGCGTTGCCATTTCACAAAGCAGTTGATGAATACTACAGTACATCTTGGTCAGTGCTTTTCTCTTCCTCAGGTTTTCTTGTCACAGAGGTGGGCTACAGGAGCATCTGACTATTCATCAGACTGTGATTATGTGTCCTTCCAACATACTGGCTTTGTGTTGCCTATGTATTTTTCCTTATGACATTTGGCAGGATTGAATTGCTACCTGCCCAGTATTCATTCTCCCTTTGAACCTCAGGAATGGACACAAGGTACCTCAAAGAAGCACTTTGTGTCTTTGCCCATTTTGCAGCTTCATATGGTCGTCCCAGTGGATTTAGGCCAAAGCAATGAGATAAGTAGCTAGGATTACAGGTGTGAGACACGGGTATTTGGCTTCCTCCTACATTTTCTCATTGGCGCAGTGAGCCTCTCTTGGATTGCCAAGAGCATCGGTGAGGAATCCCATGGTTCTGTGTCCATGGCTCTCCAAAGCAATAGCTCAGGAGACCACAAATAAGGTCAGAGCTTTGCCTCCATAAGTAGGCCATGATGCGGCCAATGGATCAGGTGATGTGTCAGCTCTTGTTTGGTGGCTGCTGGTGAGATTGTATGGTGGTGATTACTCTGTTTATGTTGCTCATTTGGTGGAGGATTAAGAGATGGTCTGGACCAGGCCTTCTTCCTCTTCCACTGCAGACTCTAGTTAAAGCGAGACTTGTCTGTTTTCCCAGCCAGCTGAAGGCTGGCTGGGGAGATAGAACTGCCCCTTGTCCTTTGATCCAACAGAACTGGTGTCTTCATTTCCATCACCAGCTCATCAAGCCCTGTCACATCTCTGCAGTGTCGGACACATTCATCACACACATTATGTACTCGGGAGCAAATTCCACTCCATTTAACTGCGTTGCTTTGGAATACGATTTCTGCTGACCCACAGGCAAAGTGTATTCATGAATCTGTTGGTCTGAATCTAGCTTAAGGACACTATAAAGCAAATTTCTCACATTATTTCAGGACCCTAATGACTCCCATCACAAAGGTGATGAGAAATTCGTCTCAAGACGAACCATGTGATTTTCCTTTTATGGTGAGTCATGTGATTTTTGTTGCTGTTTTGGCAAGAATGCAGTATATATATGTGTGTGCAACACACCCATAAACACCTTTCTGCACACATACATTCATCTCTAGTGATCCACAAGAACCTCATTTGACATAAATACAAATCATTTTTAGAAGATACAGTATTTGCATATAACTTACATTCACCCCCCACCTATATTTTTATTTTTATTATCTTTAAGTAATTGTTTAAAGGAATTGGCATTCAATACAGCAGTTTATTTTTTTTTCTTTTTCTCTTTTTTTTCTGGTCCAAGACTGGGACTTGAACTTGGGGCCTGATGCTTCTGCTGATTGGCTAGCACGCTCTATCAACTGAGCCATGTCTCCAAACCCACAGTTCGTGAATACAATGTGACTTGATCAGTGTTACTCCTTTCCACTTTCACCCAATGTTTTGAGCAATCTCTAGATGGTATAAAACACCTGGTAACAGTGTAAATGGCATGTAAATAATATTTTACTAGACTATTGAAGGAATAAGGACATTACCGATGCAATTATTTTCCACAAGTAGTCAGACTTCCTCCGTGACAGCTGGCCTTCTAAGAGTGAAAAAAGCAAAGGCTTCTGGGATTAATTTTTTAAAAAGCCTCTGTTTGAAACATCACATGGATTCACTTCGGATGCATTTTATTAGTTGGTGTAAGTTAGGGGACAGCACAGTTTTAAAGTCAGGTACCAGCACTGGAAGCTGAGATAGGGACTCTGAAGTAAATATATGCATTAATCCCTACTCATAACTATATCTACATCTATCTATCTATCTATCTATCTATCTATCTATCTATCTATCTATCTATCTATCTATCTATCTATCTACCTATCTACCTATCTATCTATCTATCTATCTATCTATCTATCTATCTATCTATCTATCTATCTATCTATCTATCTGTCTGTCTGTCTGTCTGTCTATCCATCTGTCTGTCTGTCTAGCTATCTATCTATCTATCTGTCTGTCTGTCTGTCTGTCTTCTATTATCTATCTCCATATATTTCACATACTTAAATATGGCCTTTAGTTTGAGAGACAAGCCTATTTAATACATTCAGCATTTGGTGTATATATACACATATGTATACATGTGTACTCTCTTGTGTGTGTATTTATAAATGTATATATACACATACACAGATGCTCTCTTGTGTGTATGCACATGCAGTCTTCATGTTATCTGAAAATGGAAGTTTGTACTGTCCACAGACCGTGGCCCTTTCAGAGGAAGAGAAGAGCATAGAGAGCATCTGGTTTAATTTTCTTCATTTCAGATGGAAGACTGTACCCATGACTCTGCAGCATCTGACAAGACTAAGTGGCCATGTTGCATGGGTTCATTTGTTTGGTTCTGGGGGCGGGTGGGGGGAGGGAGTTGACAGCCTGGGATTGTAGACTTGAACACCCCCTCTCCTCCTGCCCCTGGTCAGGCAACACCTTCACAACCTGATCATTTCTCTGGGACTTTGCTAATCATTTCAAGCTGGAATTCATATGCATGAAAGACTGACCGAAGAGACAAATAGCCAGGAAAAACTTGATACCGATGGGAGACTCCTGGGAGGATGAGGCCAGTCTCCACGCAGAGACCTCCCTCAGCTGCAAGTGTTGCTCAGATGAGCAAGAAAAAGAGATATACTTAAAAAAAATTCCCAGATGGACTTTTCACTCACTTACAAATATTGGTATCATTCCAGGTTGAATGTGAACGTAACTGTCTTCTAGGTTAAGCTGACCTTTCCTCAATTAATCTATATTGCTCCATTTAGACCCGTATTCCGTGTGATGATTGCCAAGATAGTTTGCAGAGATAAGGAAAAAGTTAGTTGTGCCCAGCAGCAAGAGATTAGTTAGTCATGGAATATTCATACCATTTACCTTCCAGCTATTCTAACATTCTATTCCATCATACTATTCTATTGTGGAAGAACAGTTAATTCTAGAGGGAAATGTTCAAAATAAACACCTAAAAGAAAAAAAGTGCCAGGGATGGAAGGCCATGAGTAGATGTACAGTTTATCCCAATGCTTGCAAAAATAATCCTTGTGAATAACAGAAAAATAAGCCAAAGTAAGGTATTTGTAGAATTATTCTTGGTTTCTAGGACTGGACTATTAAAAAAAAAAGATTCTCCCTCTTCCAAATTCTGTACCATTACCAGCTATTATTTGTTTTCAATATGAAAAAGAAATCTAAAACAGTGATTGAATGCCAGAAAAACTGCATTTATCTAGGCTTTCTCTATGGAGGTATGTATTGATTTACCTTCCAACTGTTTATCATTCTGTATTTCTGTGCTCCTAAGAGGCAGAAGTAGTCACGTAAGAATGTTGTGTTTCTAAAAGCTAAAGAATGTCGGTAAAAATACATTTCATTATAAGCACCTCGAAAGACAAAACGTTGACCCATCTGTATCCATTAGAGCTTGTCCATGAGGAGGGATGAGCAAATCCAGAACCCATGGTCCTGACCCCTGACTATTGCATCGGTGTCATTAGAGCATAAGGCCATTTGATCCCCAGCCATCTTTGATCAATGTTTAATGATCAGAATTTATGTAGCAATCAAAGACTTCATGAAACAGCAGATATTTATAGCTTATGGCCAACTGAGGATCAACACGGCCGCCTTTTCCACGGAGTGAGACAGTTCAATTAATGCCAGTGGCATTCCACAGCACACAGACAACATATCAAAGAAACTGGTGATGCTTTGAGCATGAAAGCGAAGGGAAAGCACAGACCATTGGAGAAACCCGAAAACTTATCAGCGATGGGGGACCCACCGGCTACCTTGTCAGTTGGCAGACACAGTGCCCCGAGTGCCGGGCGGGACAGGGCCTGCATGCAAATGCTCTGTTGTGCAGAGCGACAGCAGGTTTTTCTCCAACTGGAGGATGTTGCTATTCAAGGAGGGCTGATGAATGAAGCCAGAATTACATCCACTGCCGTGGAAAGGCGGGCAGGAGCTGCAGACAGCTGCTCGGGTGACCGCTTCACAAGTAGAAGCTGTCAATCAGAAGGGGTGACAGGCCCAAATCCAGGGAAACCAGCATCCCACCCCCTTGATACCAATCCTAACAGCGTGCCAGTCATCGATGCAAATATGGAGCAGAGCGGCCGATGACAGCCTTGCCTTCCCTACAGAATTAACTCAGCAAAAACGGCCTCTTCTTCTCACTTACACACAATGCTCACATCGTGTCTCAGAATATTTTATATCACAAAGGTTGTGGCCGTTCTATTTTAGAGCTGTGTAGGCCTGTTGGGGATGACGACTTCTAGTTCTTCTTCTAGTCCTCCTCCTCCTCCTCCTCCTCCTCCTCCACCTCCTCCTCCTCCTCCTCCTCCTCTTCTTCCTGCTGTCTTTCTTCCTCATTTTTCCTCCTTCTCCTCCTTTCTTCTTGGTGTGTGATTTGATTCTCATGAGCTCAGTAGACCCCCAGGAAGAGGTTAAAGTTTGGGGGATATAGATGCTTGTTTCTAAGGGAGAGTGCAGGGATTAAAGGCTTCACTTCTGGAGCCCAAGTGCCCGAATTCTGATGCCTATCTATCACTTAAGGTGTTGGTGAGATGGTTTTTCTCATCTGTTGATAATCAGTGACAAAGACTGAGCTGTAAGACAGGGCTACCCAAGAGAACTATTAGGGAGATTTCTTTTTGGTTGTAACTACAATTTAGAAAATAAATACATAACATTTACATATGGTATTTAGCATTTGTCCAAAATATTACTCTTTAAATATTTGACCTGAACATCAGTGAGGTCTTTCTTCAGTAAGGTCTTGGAAATGCAAAGAGTTCCTTATATTTAAGGTTCAGATTGCCCACATTTTAAGTCCATGTCAGGGTAGTCAATACACATATTAAATCTGGAAATCCTTGACCATGAGAAATACAATTCTATGTATGTGTAACCTTGGCTTTATTTGGAAAGCAGCTATTTAAAGATATTTCATAAATGCATAAGTATAATAGGACAAATCATCAAGAACTAAGGCTGAGGGAATGTTCTCTTTTCTCCCTTCACCAGGAAAAGCAACAATTTCTCAGAATAAAAGAAAAACTTAAGAAAAGCATTCTGAGATATATATATATATATATATATATATATATATATGCATATACATCTGTGTATGTATATATATCCTAAAATTCTATCTACTTTAATCATAGCTATCTGTATGAGATAATAGGGCAATTAGTTTGAGAGGGCTTTTTAAAAATAGTAATTTCGTAGACAAATAGGCTTGTGAATATTGTGCTGCGATCTGCAAAGATTTGGGTTTTTGCCGCATATTACCAATCAATACCGAATGTTAAATTCTAGAGCCTGAAATAAAAAGCAGCCACTATGTTTAACCTCCTACTGGCTCTCAACATTCACCGCCATCAGTAGTATTAATAACATTAAAAGAATAAACACATGGACCCTTGAACCATTCAACTCGTCATCTCTGAAAATCACGAGACCCAGTTACTTTGCACAGTGGGATGCGGATTTTACTGAGGAAAAACAAATGTTTAAACTATTCATTGTGTGTCTGCTATAGCGCCAGATATCACAACTCCATCAAACTGTCCTGTTATTACATTTGCCCAATATTGCTTTATGCAGATTTGGCTTTGTAGCGCATCCGTGAGAAATAAGAGCTGCTGTGATTTTCATATTTACTCTAGCAAGCATCTTATGCTGTCCGAGACCCTGATACGTAGATGGGGCAGATAGAAGGACTATCAGACTCAGCCACAAGGAACTGCATTAACCTGGCTCTGCTGTGGGCCGAGTCTCCTGAAGCTCACAGGTTGAGCATCCATCCCGTGTCCTTGAGTTAAGTGGATGGGCACCATCTATTTTTAAGCATGCACTCTGCTCAGCTCATCATCACTAACATTTACATAAAGGCAGAGGACCCTTACAGACTCAGTTTGATAAACTCATGGCTTAGGTCTCTCCCACGTCTGCCAACCCAAATCGCTCTGTTTCGGAACCTGCTACAACCAAATGGAATGGGGCTGTTGACCACAGTCCAGAGAGCTTGGGAGGGTTTAGGAACGGCTTTTTCTTAGCTCATGGCTTCTCATCTGTCCCATGCAGGGTGGGTTGGAGACTCTAGAGAGACTGGAAGGAAGGAGAGAGTGGAAATGAAAAATCTAGCTGGAGGCTGCTGACAATCTCTCTTGTTCTGGTGTGTGTGTGTGTGGTGGTGGTGGTGGGGGAAGTGGGGAAAAATGAGGGTGGGACATTGTTTTGGTTGCTACATGTTACCAGAGCTTTTAAATAATGGTCTGTCACATAGCTCCCAATACATGTCATTCAAAGATGAATGAAAACCTGAATAAAGGAGCCAATCCTGGAGGGAAGTGACACTCATGAAGGGAAAGTATTGGGACATTGGATGAGCGGCCTGCGGGTTTAACTCTGCTCTCTTGCTTTCTAATGGTACAGCCACGGTCACTTTACTTTCTTTGATCCTTATTCCTTATCTATAAAATGAGATCCTTAACTGTCTTAATTAAGTGGATAGACTCTCTTTTTTTGTATAGGGGCTACTAAGTCAGCCAGTTGAATAAATTTATGGTTGGAAATTTAGGAGGGTACATGGGGAAATCGATGGTAGCAGATAAAGCAAGATGTTGCTACAAGGTGTTTCTCCAAAGTCCATTTAAACTCCCAGATGTTAGACACGAAAGAATTAATTTGGTTCACATTTTCTAAATTACGCTTAATCAAATCAATGTCCATTTCAACCAAAAGTCTTTTGAAACAGGAGGAGATTCATAGGTCAAATGACTTTTCAGATACCTGCAGCAACTTGACTCTTAAAAAAATGTATGCTCTCTTTTAGTTATCATTTAACATTTCATATTGTTTTGTTTTTGTTTAAAATTACCAATAAATCTTCACTTCTAATTTCTTTCTTTTTTCCCTTTTGGCTCTTGTGAAACCCAACAGAAATTTACCAAGAAAAAGGGAAAAAGAAGCAGGCACAAACAAAAAAAAATGTAACAGGCAAAGAGTTGAAATTCAGAGCAAGTTTCATTCATTTTCAGGTAAGATAGGATGTGATACATAGAACAGATATAGGTAGAAATGGTTGTGGTAAACGTAGGGTTTAAAATTTGACTTCTTTTTTCTTTTTCTCAGTTCTGATACATATAGAAACTTATTGACATATTTATTTTCAGTGTTTTTTCAATAAGATAGATTCCCTTTGTTAATAAATGCTTTCTTTTTAAAATCTTTAAAAAAAATTCTGAGGTTCTTGAACATTTTCTCAACAAATTCTGAAATAATGCTCCCTTATGTTGAAAGATATTGCACATCCCAACAATCAGTTGACTTGACAATCCAGACAAGGGGTCATTTATTGGAAACAGGGGCCCATGGAGATCAAATCTTTGACTCAATTGGCCTGTCAATAAGAAGATTTGATTGCTTCATCCTATATTGCGCTCTTTGCAAATGGGAGAGAAGTTTAAAATCAAGGCAGAGCCATTCTCATTCCATCCTGCCTCTGTGAAGCTGGGCAGAGACATTGACTTGAGGGTATTTGCCTGAGATCCTTGAGTCTAAAGACAGGGAGTTAGGAGGGGGGTGGTTCTGATTAACCTATATCGCAAGTCCAATGCAAATGCTATTAAAGACTCATTGAATAGTATAGGAACTGATTACTTACCCAGGGAGTTCTAAGTAAATCGAAGCAAATTGCCTGAGATTTAATTTAGCAAACATTTACCAAGCATCTGCTCTTCTCACTGTCCTGGGTTTGAAGCTCAGGGAGACACAAAAATAAAACTGAAACAGATACAGTCTGTCCCCCAGTAGCTCACTCTCTGGTTCTGGCCACTACATTTCAGGGTAAGTACGCATCTGCAGGTATACCTTGAGAACATTCGACCCCAGGGAACAAAATGTGGAGTGAACGATGAAGGAGGTTGTAGCATGCCACCTCCAAATTCCCTGACCCACTTACACAACTGTAATGAATGCCAGAAGGTCTTAAATGATAGAGGGGGGGGGGGTATGGAATCAAGAGTTCCCCAGTTCTGATTAGATGAGCCAAAAGGAACTCCATGGAAGACATGGGCTGTGAATAAACATTAGACTCACATCAGTCAAACCCTCATGATGAAGGATTTCCCAGGCTTGGTTAAAGTGGCTTCAGTAGTACAACCCTAAGAGAGTAAAAATAAACTACTCAGTGCCAGGCTTTGATCCATAGCTTCTGCTCTCCCCCTCCTTCTCCTCCTCCCCTTCCTCCTCTTCCATCTCCCTCCTCGTCTTCCTCCCCTTCCTCCTCCTCCTCCTCTTCCTCCTCCTCCTCCCCATCCTCCTCCTCTATGAGCTAGTTAGCCATCCTTGGCCTCATGGTACACACGAGGAAACAGAGATCACCCAGCTAGGAAACAGGGAAGGGAGGATGATTAACTCTGTGCCAGTCTTGCCAGGGTTGGCGGACAGCTTCAGGGAGGTGGATAAGGGAGATAATTTGAAAAGTAGGTAGGACAGGAATCGACTCACACTCCAACAAAGTAAACAGCCAGAATCAGGACTGGAACGTGTGTGTACGTGAGGGGGAGAGTTGGGGGTGTGTGGTGAAGGGATCGATAGGTGAGGGGTAGAGGAATGAAGAGTGCAAGGGAAATGCATTTATAAAATCCAAGGCATATTCTGCAAAATTAAGAAAACTGAGGGTAGGGATGGGAGAGAACAATTCATTGTATCTATGCACTGCTTTGTTGAACAGCAACTCCTTTGTACACCCACTTAAAGATAAAAATAAAATTAAAGTCCCTCCCCCACAGTATAACCCCTGCTTTCACTATATTTGATGTCAGTATAACTGGTGGAGGAGATGGGGAAAAACAAGTCGTTTAAGGATACAGGTGGACCTGTTGCAACAATGAGTAGTACAAGTTGTCATGTCGAAAATGAGCTTTACAATGTTGGTGCGGGGGGGGGGGGGGGGGGGGGGGGAGAAGGGGGGGAGGATTGGGGGAGGGGGGAGGGGGGAGGCTAGGAAGGGATATGAAGGGTAAACAAAGGAGGGGGCTGCAATGCTTGGTAAGAAATGTACGCATTATCCTGCCCGTGTAATTGTAACCCCTCTGTACAGTATGTTCACAAAAAAAATTAAAAATAAAATTAAAAAAAAATAAATAAAATTAGAGGGCTGGGAAGGTGGCTCAGTGGTAGAGTGCTTGCCTTGCATGCCCGAGGCCCTGGGTTCGATTCCCCAGCACCAGATAAGCAGGAAAAAAAAAGCTGGAAGTGGTGTTGTGGCTCAAGTGGTAGAGCGCTAGCCTTGAGCTGAAGAGCTGAGGGACAGCGCCCAGGCCCAGAGTTCAGGCCCCACGACTGGACCCAGAAAAAAAATTAAATTAAATTAAAAGTAAAGAAGAAAAGTAGGTGGGGCATAGATAGGAAGGCTTCCTGTAGGGACCCTGAATAATTAGGCACAAAGTCTGTGTTTCAGGAAGAAAACATTGCTACACGAACGCATCAAACAACAGACAAGGAAGACCCCCAGTAGGTGGCCGTGTATTTGTCTCCTGCAATAAATTTAGTTGATGGATGGAGGCGGAGGAATTCAGATATGTACCAAGGGGAACAAAGAAGGGAGACCAAGGAGCTGGTGCCAAACTGTTCCAGAAACTTTTACTTGCTCTTTCCAAAAGTGTTTTTTCTTGCTTCTTAGATCAGGACAAGACTCAGGGCCACCACACGTGAGTCAAATCAGCCCTGCATCTCAGACAAAATGGAATTCTTTTCTGAGACTTAGCTCCATGTAGTATAGCCTGATGTAGCTTCCGGAACATTCTATAGGCAACATTGATCATATGGCTGTTGATTTATCACTGGTATGACTTAGCTGGTTACCTTGGGCCTCTGGACATTTTTGAGTATTTCTGAGGTATAGTTAGTGGTTTAAGGAGAGAGGAAAGACAGACAGAGATAGAGAAGAGAGAGGAAGAGAGGGAGAGTTTAACCTTGTAGTTTAAAAACTTTCTATTTTCTGGCCTGGCTCCAGTGGCTCATGCCTGTAATCCTAGCTACTCAGGAGGCTGAGATCTGAGGATCATGGTTCGAAGCCAGCCCAGGAAGGAAAGTTCATGAGACTCTTGTCACCAATTAATCACAGAAAAGTCCAGAGGTGGCACTTTAGCTCAAGTGGTAGAGCCCTAGCCTTGAGCACAAAGAGGCTCACATATAGTGCCCAGGCCCTCAGTTCAAGCCCCAGGACGGGCAAAAACAAAGAAACAGCAGCAGCAAACAACAACAACAGCAGCAACAACAAAAACCTTTAGATTTCATGGTCAATGAAGCTCTTGGGTAATTCCAAGAGTCTAAACACACAGCCCTTATATTTAGTTGGTATTCAATTAGTCCCTATCTTAATCCCATGTATCCTTTATTTAGACTCTTTCTCCAAGATGTGAAATGTGTTGTCTAGTGACAGCACATTTCTGTTGCTTTTCCTTCCCTAACAATGACAAATACACTTGAAAAAAAAAAAATCGAACATGCAGATGCATTTTACCTTCTACCTGATGGAAGGGACATTTTCAGACCTGTATGACCTGCTGGGTTCATGTTCTTTACAGATATTTAAAAGGAGAACTTTGGGTGGGGTGTGGGTGGAATAAATTTTAGGTGGTTATCATTCCAACAGGGCTTTATGACAATCTTTTCGAAGCAGCGACAATATGGAATTGCCACTGGGAGAGAAGAGAAAAGGCATGGAGAGAAAAACTAGTGTGAAGGATCCAAGAATCCCAAAGTTTGCCCACATGTTTTTGTAAGGGCACTGCTGCCATCAGAGAATCTGAATTATTCAGCCCTGAGCCTTGGAGGAAGGAGGTTTTGGTATGCTAAAGATGTTGTAGAAGGATCCCTGGGTCACTGCAGATATTAAAAATGGGTATGGAGTCTCTCGCCTACTAATCAGATGATGGCAAGAAGGGTCTAGGCACACCATGGAATTTCTAAGAATTCAGATGGGGTCTGGCCAATAGCATCCACAATGAGTTTTGTGGTACACTGGTATGAAACATTCTCTTTTATTCACCTCCAATTTTCAGGGAGCTCAGAGTGTATGAGTGAGTGCATGCACACATGCGTGTGCACGCACACACACACACACACACACACACACACACACACAAGTGGGCCAGTCTGGTAGTCCAGTGAAATGATCATTACAATTTTGTCAAGAGAGTAGGAAATTCGGAGTTTCACAGGAAAGGGAGAGGAGAAAGGAAAGAAAAAAAAAAAACAACTCTCAAACTCTATGTACGGGGCGGGTGTGTGTGGGGGGAATATTATGCTTTTCATTGGATAGAAAAGTAATTATTGCAAAGGGATTCCTGGAAGATCTCAGAGACAGTCATCCCTGCTTAATAAGTCCTTGTGGCAGCTAAGTGGGGATCAGGATCTTCTTTATCAGGTTTGCATTCAAGTAGCACTAAATCTATGCAGGTAGGAATTAAATAGTATCTGAGTTTAATTAAAATTATAAAAAAAAAAAGGAGAAGAATGGTTGGGAGACTGCTCAACTGCATTCTAAACCAGTAACCTCAGACCCTAATTAGAAATGCTTTTCATATCTTCTCTGTGCAAAAGCTTAATCTGACGTGAGGCTGTGGAACCAGGGCTTGGGGACCCATGTTAATTCTGCATTCGATCTTAGTTTGTATGGAGGCAGACAGCGCTGATTGACCGAATGGAAGCACAGATCCCATGACCTTCTGGGGATTTTCATGTGAGGTGTTAATTGAGAGGGTGGGTTCATCTTTGAGCATCATTGTCCCCAAGCTCTGGGCAGAATTGTGTGTGTGTGTGTGTGTGTGTGTGTGTGTGTGTGTGTGTCTCCTTACTCAACAGTACATTTGATCTCTACCTTGTCCTTCTGTGACAGTTTTGTAAAACCCATCCCCAAACTCTCTCTCTGGATACATTGGTTGGAGGTATGTGTGTGTGTGTGTTGTGTGTGTGTGTGTGTGTGTGTGTGTGTGTGTAAGGGGGAGGGGATGATAAGCTTTAGCCCCCTCTTGTTTGATTTCATGAGCTTGTTTGTGTACCTAGCTCAAAAGGGAGAGGAGTGTCTCACTGAATTATATTCACGTCCGACTTAGAGACAGATAAATGCACACACAGTGAAGATAGCAGCTTCTCCTTTCTGCCCGGCTCTGCTCCTGCCCGCCCCCTCCCCTTCATTGTACATTCTTTCTCTCCAGAAGAAAAACATTCATCCATGGGAAGGGGAGAGACTTCAACCCCAAACAGAGGCAAATACGAAGGCGGCTGCTAATGCTGTTCCATGGGATTGCTGCTCTTCCATTTAAAACGTGATGTTTTAAAATCTTGTCTTGAAGAAATCCTTCATAATGCTACGAAGCAAGGAGACATTGTAGAAAGTAGCATTTCTGTAAACACACACACAGACACACAGACATTAGAATGACCATCTAGTGCTTGAGAAATGTGCAAAAAGGCAGCCCATTCCTTTGCTCCCCCCCCCCTTTTAAAATAAATAATGAATGACTTTTTTCATGTGTTATTGTATAGGCCTGTCATTTCTATCATGAGGAGTACATTTTTTTTTTTTTTTTTTACTCCAGGCAGGATTAATGTATACTGGCTGACCTTAAAAATGACTCCCAAGTGATCAGGGCTGTAGTTAAAAGAAGCAGAAGTAATGCTGTTCACAGGAGAAACACAAGGAAACGATAATGATTTAAAAAAAAAAAAAGGATTATTAAAAAAAAAAAAAGCACAAACGTTAGCTGTCCCTGACACGCAACACATTTCTCTGATTTGTTTCATTACAGCAGCTATAGATGAGTTTAATTACAATGCTTCTAGGCCTTTTTTTTTTTTTTAAGTGCCATTGCTGAAATGCTAAAGGAACTCTTTGCTACCAGGGAAGTGATGGGCAGCCAGAGGCCCCGCCCCGCCCAGGGGCACTGGGAGAAGGGGAGGGGTCACCGTGTCTGCCAGCGGCCGACTCCCTCCGTGGCTCTCCCTGACCGCACGAGGCAGGGTGCAGAGAGAGGTGCAGGGAGGTGAAGGCCACCATGGGCCAACCAAGTTGTCATTTTCCTGGTCATCACCAGCATACTGCGCGGCCACTGGCCAAGAAACCCTGCACTGCGTTCCCTCTTGCAGTCTGGCTTTTTAATTCTTTGGAAGGATCTAATTAATTACTACGAGACCAAAAAGTCCCTGCTACTCGTATTGAGTTCGTTTCAAAGAATATTGATCAAGTAATATTCATCCCCTTCCCCAGATTAATAAGTTAATAGTTTTCACATTTAAAAACGTTTTCACGGTTCTGATAATAAAACTGACCCTTGGCATGGAACAGTTAAGGGTTTTTTTGTTTGTTTGTTTTGTTTTGTTTTTTTCTTTTTTCTGCACACATGGACTGATTTCATATACTGAAATCTAAGCATTTCCTTACCTGGTTTCAGAATATTCACATTCCTCAAGAACACCGTTGTGCTTTGCTGATAGAACAGAAACTCCTTCTGTTTTTCCAAATAAAATTATTTTTGTCTTTGCCTTGAAGGATTCATTCTTATTTCTTTTAAACCTGTTGGTTGTCCAAACGTGTTTTCTATTCCCTCTACTAAAGTGGTTGTTGTTGTTGGTGGTGGTGGTGGGTTTTTTTTGTGTGTGTGTGTGTGGGGTGGCGTTGGTTGTGGGGCTTGAACTCAGGGACTGGGTGCTGGCCTTGAACTTCTTTTGCTCAAGGCTAGCATTCTACCACTTTGAACCACAGCTCCACTTCTGGTTTTCTGGTGATTCACTGGAGATCAGAGACTCATGGTCTTTCCTGCCAGGGCTGGCTTTGAACCGTGATCCTCAGATCTCAGCCTCCTGATTAGCTAGGAATATAGGCGTGAGCCATCAGCTGTGCCCCATCTCCAAGTTGTTTCTGACTGCTTTGCCAGCTAAAAAACTTGGATTCAAAGCACAGAAATATGTATTGAAGTTTAGGCAGGGTTAAAACATAGAGGGAGGAAACAGAAGACACTTATTTCAGTCAATTGTCATGCATCTTCCTTAAAAGATCCCCCTACCCTCCCCTTGCAGCTTTATTAGTTCTAACCAAGTACTTTACCTTGAAGCCCAGGGTCTTGACAAGTTAGAGCAACGCCACAGGGAAAGTCAAAGCCTTAAAACAACCATTTCTATCCCAGGGTCTAAGCCCAAGAAAGCAGCCACAGGAGTCCAGCGTTCAATACCCTGTCAGTGCCACTGCTGCTTTAAGCCTGAGTCCAGATTTCAAATTAAAGTTTCAGTTTGGATGCTTCTCCCAGGGAAAGGTTCAGGAAGCAGGCAGACAGCTTCAACCTGCGAGAAAAGGATTAAAAGGTAGGGCCAAGAGCGGGAGGAAATGGAAGATATGACAGAGGCCACTGTGAGTTCAAACAAAATTTGGCCTGGAAAATTCAAGTGGGGGGGGGAAAAATCCCCTGGTGACAGATGCCATCTTGTGGGTCATTCTGCCACTCTGCTGCCTGCCACTTTTTATAACAGGAACAGATAGAGGAGGACTCGATTCTTAAAGACGTAGGATTGGCGGGGGGAGGGAAGTAATTTAAAGACACGTGAGTGAAGTTGGCTTCGGGTTTTATAAGACTAGAAGCGTTGTTGTTGTTTCTTTTTGCTTCTCCTCTTTTGAGTACAATTAAGAATCTTAAGTGAATAGAAGGAGAAAAGAATGGCTAAAAGTTTCCTTCGCAAGTAAAGGGAGCACTGATTTCTAAATAGGAACCGACTGGCTTCTTGAGAGATTATACGCAGGCAAGTCCCTTCAAAGATGTCAATCCCACAGGTCCTAGCCGCGGATAGCTGTAACACATGGAGTCTATGCAGATGTTTTGTTTTTTCTTATTCAATAATTGACTTGGGACCGGCTCTTGTGTAATTCACAGGTTTAGGGAAATAAGATCTTGCCTCTTTTTAATTTTTTTGAACTGAATAGTCTAATAATACTGATACACAGGAAAACACAAAGTGGCTAAGAAGCTAGCAGTAATGATAGAAGAGGTAGTTCATGCTTGAAATCCACGAAGAACCTTTCTGGGTTTTTTCATGATTGGAAATGGTTCCTAGGTGCTCGTCCCAGACAGGAAGTGCCCTATGACATCACCGGATGAAGAATCAGTGGATCCAGGACTCTACCGCAGGATCCATGCAAACATGGATAGTTTTCCCCCATGGCAGAAATATTTCTCTTGCAATAACAATTATTTAAAAGTAGGAGCTCGCACCTCTGTGTGGTATCAGTCAACCCGACTTTATTGCATTTAACACAACTGTCCCTTCACAATTTAGAAATAAAATATCTCATTACTTTGTAAGACTGTTGGACCATGAATGCCTTTGCCAAGTATCTCATCTCCAACAGGGTCTGTGTGTCTTGATTCTTGGTTTGCAGAACACAACGAATACTCAGCTGCATGGAACCTTTATACTAGCTGACTTCAGAGGCCAATTGCAAAGGATCTGTGAGTTCAATCTCTTGGTCTGGCCTTCTTTTCGGTGAGTTCAAGGCTTCACCAGTATGCTTTTCGTGTCAATTCCAGACATAGGGCCTACACAGAATCCTTGTATGTTCCTCCAACAGAACTGGGTTACTATTTTTTCTGGAACCCCTAACTTTCCGGTGTTGTGTATACTTTTACAGTAGAACCTGGATGATTGATTGTTTTCACATTCCTGATGGGGAATGTTGACATTTTAATAAAGAACCATGAAAACTTTATTAAAGGCTCATAAAAACAATATCGTGTGCCCCCACCCCTTTTTCTTGCATCTTGATCTTCCATTTTTTCCCCTCCCACCCATGAAAGACATGTCCAACAGACCCAGGTGCTCTCTGTGATGAACCGGTTTGCAATCCCAGCCCCACGTAGTTATTATTTATTTATTTATTTGTATTTTTTATTCAAGCTCAAACCATCTGGCTTTGCATCGAATGAAGATGTCAGCTCTCCAGAATTTCAGTCAGGCTGGGGGGCCTAAATCTAACCTTTGCCCTTTGAACTTCCCATCTTCTTACCCATTTCCACCCCCCCCCCCAACCAACTCTACGAGAAAGACAGGAGTCAGCCCCTGAAAAGCATACCAGGCGTGTTAAAACACACTTCCCCCCCATACACATTTCCCCAGCATTTCCATGGCGCCCAAACTTCCCCCAGGTCCTCTCTTCTTCCCTCAACCAAACACAGCGCCAGCTCCCTCTCTTAGGCTACTACGGCAAAGGAGGGAAAAAGGGGCGAAAAAGTTGGCAATTTAATTCAAACAAAAGAAGCTTGAAATCTATAAGCACAGCAACTCTGAGGTTTCTGGCAATAGAATTCTAATTAGTATGCTGCTATTTTTCTTTTAGACAGATGAGCAATGCCCCCTATTGACTCTAGCAGGCAGCCTGGTAAGGGTGGAAAAAAAAAAAAAGAGTCGGGAGGGGGGGCGGTGGGGGCTAGCCAGCAAGCACTGCAGATTGCAAATTATATTGCAAACTGTGCCAAGTCCCCAGCTCTTGGCATCAGATTTTTTTTTTTTTTAAGGACACCCTGGAAAAGGGAAGAGAAGCCCTCAGCTAAAGGATGGAAATGAAGTGTTTTTACACTGTGATAAGTCTTTGCTTAAAACCCAAATGGCCAAGTGCACATGAGGGTTTTAAAATATTCATAGATAGAAGTGAAAATGAGAATGGGAGAAGTCCATTGGTTGCCTGGTCAATGGACAACTCCTTCTGCATGTTAATCGCAAGCCGTGATCTAATTTTAAAGGGACACACCAGTTTATTTATTTACTTATTCATTTATGCCAGTACTAGGGCTTGAACTCAGGACCTGGGTTCTGTCCCTTGCCTTTTCTTTTTTAGCTCAAGACCAGTGCTCTTTCACTTGAGCCACAGCTGCACTTGGGGTGTTTGGCTGAATAATTTGGAAATAAGACTACTGCCCAAATTGGCTTCGAACTATGATCTTCAGATCTTATTCTTCTGAGAAACTAAGATTACAGGCATGGGCCACCAGACACTGGCTGAGATTAATTTTTAAACAACTTTTAATGTGATTTTTTTGATGATTCTGAAATAAGGGGCAAAGAAGTAACAGCGAGGCTTAAGGTGACACCAAAGGCTGTTTGGATTTTTTTCCCTCTTGGTATGTCTTCTCTCTAGTGTATCTTATCTGAGTACTTTGATTCTCTCTTGCTTTTCCTCCTTCTTTTTCCTTTCTGTTGTTGCCCAAGGCCCTTCACAAACAGCAAAGTGGTGTACTCAAAGAGATCATCACAGGCAGAAAGGCCATTATTTATTTTTCAACAATTAGGCCATCTTCTGTCTTGTGGGTCACGTTTTTGGTATCTGCCTGCTGGGGTTGAAGGTCTGAGCAACAAGAGAAAGGAAGAAAGGTAAAGGAGAAATCATTAACTCTTGCCCTGATGAAGGTAATGTCATGTCACACATGCTAAGAGTGTTCTGAAGATGTTTTACGTGGATAATTTGGGGTACATGGTCTAAAACATTCCCTCACAGATCCAACTGCAATTCCTCCAATGTCTACATTTCATGTGGAGTTGATCCTCTTAGAACCGCCTCCCAGGTACAGAAAGAACCCATGAAACATTTTCCCAGAATGTTCTTGACTTTTCTAGTGCGACAGCATACCTGTCACCATTTACATATATGCCTTTGTCCTAGAAAGGCAAAAATAACAACCACCACCACCATAAATAGCAAAAATACCATAAATACCAACACCACAATAAAAACCAAATAGCACACGAATTGGGTGTGGTAAAACAGAGAACATTTCCTAGACAGAGGAGTATGGACCCCTAAAACAAACAAACAAACAACCCAACAAAACCCTCACACAAACAAACGATGAGACTGACAATGACATGCTGAATTGCAGCCGGTGCCTGGATTTCACTGGGTGACATTTGGGCCTTGGAGGTGGGTGAGATGTCTGTGGTCTGACTGTCCTCTTAAACAGAGCTCGGCTGAATCTAGAGGGACCAGAGGGTTGCAGCTGATGAAGGAATCCGAGTTGAACTCAATACCTGAAGAACAAATGGAAGACTTTAAAGGATCTATTATTTTTACTTTTTTTCCTTGTCAAGATGAAATCATGCTCAGAGTTGTAGAGAAACGTTGTTTGTTTGTTTGTGTTTGCCAGTGTAAGAAGAAGCTAATATTCACTTGTCAAACCCCTTGGAAACACCTAAGGGAACAGGAATGTTGTTTAGCTCTCCAGCAGGATTCAAACTCCATGTAGGCAAGAATAAAGCTGTAAACGACATAGATGAAAAAAATGGATATCTCATGAAGGATAAATTAATCTTATTTAATTAGTTTGTGGTGCTGAAGTTTGAACCCAAGGCCTTGGGCCTTTGAGACATACGCTCTACCACTGAGCTACATCTCCAGCCCTGTAAACCTATTTAAAACACTCCATTGAAAGCAATCTATAGAAAATAATTCAGTTTTCTTTTTCTTTATTTTTTTAAATCTTGTTGAAATTTTGCTGGGTGGAAGAATTTCAAAACCACCTTTATCTGTCTGGGGTTGCTAAGAACTACAGTCCTGCTTCTTTTCTGGTGAAGAAACTTTACTTAAATGCAGTCCTGAATGGGAATTCACCTGATTTCACTCCTTAATAATAACTTGAAGAAGTAAGTATGTGTGTGTGTGTGTGTGTGAAGGACAACGTTTCATATATTTGAAAGAGAGAATGAGACTAATCAAGCCTCTGCCCTCCAAATCAAGACCTAAAATTCAGAAGCTTTCAATAATGGTAGCAAACCTCAGAATTGGAGAGCAATTCTGTTCCAATAGGGGGTAGGTGGGGGGGGGGGGGGGAGGGGAAGAGGAGGAAAGTCCTATCAATTATCCAAACTTGCAATTACTTCTGACAGAGCCTCCTTTCAGAGGAAAAACTTTCTCCACTCCTCACCCCCTCCCCCCAAGCTCATCCTGGTTGAATTCTGTGCTCAGGTGAAGGGAGGTGACAGGCAATTTTAGCACCCAGTGGCTTAAAGCAGTTCAAATGACCACTGAAGTCATATTAACTTGTCAAATTGACCAGTATTTTCTGTCATTGAAACATTAGAATGAATAGCTCCAGACAATAAAATTGTTTCAATTATACTGCATTAGGCCTGGGCACAAGTAAGTAAAAGATGCAGAAGGCAAAAGCGGAAGCAGAGGTCCACGTGTTCTTAAAGCCTGACAGTTGCATTCCATTGGAAAGCATTTAAATACATACCTGTTAAGAGAATATAAAGCAGTATTCATCAACAAAGGTCTATTAAGGGAAGTGGTCAAATGCATCTTATACTCATCCACCCATCCCCGCCCCCCACAAAAACCCAACAACCAAAAAAAATTTATGCAACTGTTTATTGTTAGACTATTGGCCATGGAAATGAACTAGATTAAATGAAATTATCCCTAGTTATTAAAGTCACGGCAAATTGATGCTAATTATACTAATTGAGTATTAATTGAGATGTCTTTTATAAATAGCGAGGAGGTGAAGTAAAAAGGAACAATTTTTTTTTGTCGTCCAAAAATGAATACAGTTCTGTTCCTCCTTCTGTTGCACCGGGAGAGGTAGTGCGCCTTTGTAATCCCCCCCTGCTTGCTTCCTCCTCAGACAGAAGATGCCGGCAGCAGAGAACACGGGAGCTAGGATGGATTCCTGCAAAATTGCTGGAGGCTGCAATGGGACTTGCCAAATTCGGTTTCCCACTGGGGTGGGTGAATGGTGGATGGCATTTTTTTTTTTTTTTTGCAGTGCTTGTGTGCGGGAGAGGGTGTCTGTGTCTGTGTGAAGGCAGGACCATGCTCAGACCCTGAGATGTAGATGAATAGCCCACTGCACCACAGTCCTGAGGTACCAGGACTCTGGTTCTTCTATGTCAAGCAATGCTTGGAGCAATGAATCTTTGAGACTGATCCTAGCCAAGAATCTTAGAGTTGGGTTGCTGGGTTGAGTGGAAACAAGACCACCTTATAGGAGGTGTGTGAGAGAGGACAGGAGCGAGGGAGCATATCTTCTTTTTATCACCAATGCCCATGGTGCATTTCAAAGCATGATGAATCTCTTCCCCATCAAGAGAAAGATAGGATGGGGCCCCCAACAGAAAGTTACCATCCTGAGAAAAGATGTTCCTGTATTTTTATTTTTATTTATTTATTTTTTTGGGTCCGGTTGTGGGGTCTGAACTCTGGGCCTGGGCGCTGTCCCTCAGCTCTTCAGCTCAAGGCTAGCGCTCTACCACTTGAGCCACAGCGCCACTTCTGGCTTTTTTCTTTTTGCTTATGTGGTGCTAAGGAATTGACCCAGGGCCTCAAGCATGCAAGGCAAGTGCTCTACCACTGAGCCACCTTCCCAGCCCACGTTCCTTTATTTTTATACTTTATTTTATTCCTCCTTAGAATGACTGAGTATATATATATATATATATATATATATATAAAATAGCTTTATTTTTATACTTTATTTTATTCCTCCTTAGAATGACTGAGTGTATATATATATATATATATATATACATATATATATATATATAAAATAGCTTTATTTTTATACTTTATTTTATTCCTCCTTAGAATGACTGAGTATATATATATATATATATATATATATATATATATATATATATATATATGATAGCTGGAAAACCATTCTCGGGCCTAGTGAGGAAAGATGTCAAAACCCTCTACATTTTAGTTAAAATCGCTTTTCTAATCCCCTTCCATTCCACCAAGCCACTGCCTTTGGAATGATGCTATAGATGCTTAAGATGTTTATGACTGACCAGGTACTGGGAATGATGAGCGACCACAAGGTGATGAACACTTGGTGCTCTCACTTCCAGAAGGTCAAGGTCAAGTGAGTCTCTGCGTATTTGCAGGGTTGGTTATGTGGATTAGGGTGAGGACTCACGAGACCTAGCTATGGGGCAAATATGGTATATATATATATATATATATATATATATATATATATATATATATATATATATGGCTTACATATATATATATGTAAGCCATGCCATCTGGAGCTCTCGTTTAACAGGTCCCTTTCTCTTCTTGAACTCCAGCATAATGGATGATGGCCTACGCACCAAATGAAAGACTTGCATGTTGAAGTTAAACAGAGACGCCGGTGGTAGATCCTGGTGGCGAGAGGCTGCCGCTCTATTTTGGGCGGGGAGACTTGCCTCTGAGTCTGGCTGGCAATTACCTGCTTAAAAACGCATTTAAAACACTCTGATTCTGCACCCGAAGTCAAGCGAGTGTCTTAACACTGCACAATCTCCTTGAGACGCCAGTCATTTTTATCGTTCTTTCCCCAAACAAATCCAGTGCCTACGTATTATGCATGATTAAAACCCCCCACACCTAGAATGAGCTGCTGCCCACGTAGGCTACAATCCAATCCCAAGGTAATTCTGCAGTCAGGACAGAGTGCGAGCTCTAACTATGGGCTTGCTACAGTGAATTCAAAAGAGAGCATTGGGGGTGAGCGGTTATAGCTGAAAGGGAAAATCAGGAAACAGCAGTAGCAACCGCTTTAGTCTACAGCCTGCTCTTCAGGACGTGAGAGTCTCCAGGGGTGGTAGACCTGCATTCTACCTCCCAATTCTAGTGATAACCCTGCCAGTTACACTTTACAATTACCTTAAAAAAAAAAGAAAAGAAAGAGGCAATTAACCCATTCAGTGCTGTGTAGCATATGGTGAACAGTCAGTGACAGCCATATTGCACACAGTAGCCTGATAGTAAGAAACACATATATGCATACATGTGCGCATACACATAGATACATACATGTACAATTGAAGAGAGGGATGGGGAGGGGGCATGGTAGTGAAGTTCTGGCTTGCTACAACAAGCCTTCCGGTATATTCTTATGCTTGCTATTGTGTGGGAATTGAATAGGTTGAATAGGTAGGGGGTTTTCCCCCATTGATAAAAATCAAGAATAATCAGGTGCCACAAGATTCCTTTCCCATTGAGACTATGAGGAAGACCTGCATCTACAGTTAGTATTTACAAGAAAGAAAGCAGTACGTGAGATCTGGAGATGCCGTCCCTACCCCCACCCCATTTTTAATTGTATCTCAGCAGCTTGAAAAGCAACTGCAAGTTAATTTTAACCGTATCACTTTGGATGTTATATTTAGTGTTTACGCTGAAGAAAGTAGCATTGATTTTAAACTCAACACTTTCTATTTCAAAGCAATTAATAAAATTACTGTTTACTTACATGGTATCTTCTGCCTCCTGTTTCAAAACACTTCCCAGCACTTTTTTTTCTCATTTCTCCTTACTGAGAGGGGTCCATAGGATAGGGATGTGTGTGTGTGTGTGTGTGTGTGTGTGTGTGTGTGTGTGTGTGTGTGTGTGTGTGTGTGTGTTCTGAGGGAGATTTATGAATAAAGAAATGGCGGCAATTGATGGTTTCTTAGACTACGTAGGTAGAACATTCTGAATAATCAAAGGATCATCATTCCAGATCAAAATTTATTGCTTGATTGTGTACAATGCTGGACTTCCCTATGAGCACTTAGTCAAAAGACACAGGAATTTAGATTGGTTTAGCAATGGGAGGTGGGTAGTGGAATTGGATAAGGCAGACAATGCATACGGAGGAGACAGCCTCTGAAGTCATCTTCCTTGAGACATGGAATATAAAATTGTCACAACTTTTGGCTTGTAGTTTCCCCAGAGAAAAATCTATTCTGTCAACCATACGCCTTTTCTTAAGGAATAAAGACATCTCCGTTCTTCAGGTGAGCAAAGGAATTTCACTCCATCAGTGAATTTCTCGCATGGAGCAGTAGAATGCATGACAATCAACCCAGGATCCCAGCTTCCTGGTTGAAAAGTTCACCTGGGTTGTGTGCTGGTGGCTCATGACTGGAATCCTAGCTACTCAGGAGGCTGAGATCTGAAGATCATGGTTCAAAGCCAGCCTAGGTAGGAAAGGCCCCGTGAAACTCTTATCTCCAATGAACCACCAGAAAACCAGAAGTGGCTCTGTTGCTCAAAGTGGTAGAGCACTAGCCTTGAAGAAAAAGCTCAGGGACAGTGCCCAGACCCTGAGTTCAAGCCCCAGGTCCCTTGGTATAATGTGATCTGTGACAAGATTGGAGGAAGATTAGTTATATGTATTATATGAGGAAATATAAATATCTGGGAGTAATTGGGTGTTCCAAATGCAAACCTTTTGGGATAAAGTTCATTTTTAAGCTGCTCTGTATTTGAGTAGTTGAAGCAAATTTTCATTAAAATGTTCAGTTGGCTGGACACTGGTGGCTCATACCTATAATCCTAGGTATTCAGGAGGCTGAGAGCTGAGGATCACCGCTCAAAACCAGGCAGGGCAGGAGAGTCCAGGAGACTCTTATTTCCAACTAACCACAATATTCTTGAAGTGGAGCTATGGCTCAAGTGGTAAAATGCTAAATTGTGAGCACAAAAGCTCAGGGATGGTGCCAGACCCCTGGTTCAAGCCCCAGGACTACCAAAAACAAACAAACAAACAAATAAATAAGAAGAATGGCCATGAGGAATTACTCAAGTTGAACACCACTATAGTTGCAGTTTTTTAAAAATGGTTTAGGTATGTCAACATTGCTGTACGAACTGCTGAAACTTATACTGTATTTGGCTAGGATTCTCCACGTTCAAAATGTTTGAAAGCCTTCGGAAGTAAATTTCCACATGACAGACACCCATTTCCTCTCTCCCGGAACACACTTCTACCACACACCCAAAGCACAGAGAAAGCGGACTGGGCTCTCTCCTGTCTACATCAACACACACGTAATGGCCCAGCCCTGCAAGTAAATGTTTAGAAGCGTGTGTCAATGTACAGATCTTCTTTTTCTCCCCATATTTTACCTGCCATTGTTGCTAGACACTAGAATTTCAACTAGATGTTCTAACTTCTCTTAATGCTAAGGGGCAAGGGGTGGGAGGTAATCGATCAGTCCTGTGTTTTCAGTGGCTCACTACTTTTGACTACAGACCTCTCAAGCTACAGCATTCAGCCCGAAGATGAAGAAAAACCACCTGTAATTCCTAACTGTAATAAGAAAGGTAGACTTTTAGAGAAGATTGAGGAACAACACATTTATGATAAAGCCTCAGACGGTATTATTGGTTTTTGCAGTTTTAGAAATAAAAACAATATAGTGTCCAGATTGCTTTAGAAGGGCTGCAGTATTTAATTTTAAAGTTTTCTCTGATGTATATGTGTGTGCATTTGTATATGCCTGTGTGTGTTTAAACAGAATCAAGACAGAGGGCTCATGTTTTGTGTATGTGGCAGAACATATATGTTTATGAGCATTCATTACCTCCACAAAAAATCCCAAAAGAGAAATAATTAACTAAAAGAAGGACAAAGTATACAGCTCACAAGGTCTCTTCGTGGTATATATCTGATCTCACATGTACTCATAGCTCAAAAAATACCCAGGGTTTGGAAGTTCATCTTAGTATCTCCTTATATTAGATTAAACGCGAGTACAAAGAGAAGCTATCCTTTATTATTTTTTTTTATTTTTCTATTCCCAATTCTTTCCTTCCTTTACAGGACTGATTGTGATCATCCTAGTAGTATAGGTAGAAAGAATAAAACATATCATTGGAGGGAAAACCCCCCAGAGAAATCATAATTAAATAGGAGGAGTATTTTTTCCCCCAAATATCCCTTTTAATATGTGCCAAAAACCATTCCGGCTGGGTGAGGGGAAATTGTGTCATATGCAATCTTCTGCTGCATTCTCTGTATCAACTGAAGGGAAAAAACAAACAAACAAAAAAAAAAACGTCTGGACATCAATGCACCTGTAGTTTGAACAGCTGTTCACTGAACAAGTAAAGGACAGGCAGTTGACCTATTTAGGGTGATGTGTCCTATTGGCAGAAGACACCATGAAATGGTCGCTCTTAAAGATGAAGTAACACCCCTATGACTGCAAACCTGTAAAGGCTGGAAGAATAAGGCAACATATTTCAAGCATTGCTTGTTACCATTTCATGAAGGTTAAGTAATTAGAAACAAAGGTTAACTAGAGCTCAGCTTGCTCCCAGACAATGCAGATAACTTTATTTCTTCAATACCTGTAGGTAGATCCTGCCTATCTAGATATCTATTTATCTATGCCTGCACATGCCTTTTTTTTTAAGTCTACTTTTCTAAATGAGGGGTGACCACTATCATCTTCTGTCTTAAAAATTCTGATAATGGAGTAAATAAATTCATAGGTCAACTTTTCATGTGAATTAACCGGTATCATTCTGATATAGATGATAGAAAATATATTTAGAAAGGCCAAGAAATTTTATGAACCACTCTCTCTCCATCCAAAGGAAGCGACAAGGGTTGGTTAATATGGGATGCTCTGTATTAACTATCTAAAAGAATGCATGTCATTGGAAGAACAGAATAAACCTAGCGATGTGTTAGTGTTCAGCTGATTGAGTCGAGGTATGTCTACTTTATGATCATGATGTGCAGGCTAACAGTTCTGTTTTCTTCATTTTAGGACAAAAAGTTCCCATGAGGGACAATGCTAGGCTCACACAAAATAAAATAAAATGAAATAAAATCACGTCCATGTGCATGGCTATTTCCACTCTCTATCCAGCATGCATTAGTGGTGCATTACTCTCAAGCCCTAATAGGTGGAGGGCTATGCAACTAAGAAAATTTGAGCCTCCGATCTCTCATTTTTTTTCTGAGAGCTGCAGGCATCTAATCTCAGAGTAGCATCAAGACAAAGAATACCCCCCATTTCTCTAGTGCCTGCCCTACTGAACAAACCTCCGTGCGCCTCCTGAGCGATTAGAATAATGCTCTGGGATGGGGATGGTAGTGGAGCGGGAGGTGGGGGGGGGTGGGAGGAGGAGATAAAATACAAATTTCACTCCGATCTGCCTTGGATTACTTCCTTGTGGCCTTGCTTTTATTGAGCGATTTGGAGTTTCATTAGAATTCCGAATTCCTGCGGAAAGAGAAACCACCGTGGTCATGGGCTTCTCTTTCAAGGGGATTGCAGGCTGACCCATCAAAATGAAAAGGCTCAGTGTTGTGCTGACAGGTCCCCCAGTAGGCCTGAGTGACAGCTTCATTTCAGGAGTTCTCAGATGAGGCTTGAATTGGGGAGGGAGATGGGGCTGGAGAGACTTTGTTCCCCTAAAAGTGTCCCAGTCAACTCTGCAGTCACGGACAAGGGGCTGAGGTACAAAAGTGCATCTGCCTGCTCATCTCCAAATTCATTATTAATGCTGCACCTAGAGAAGGTTTCACTTAGCACTTGGGAGTTCTGAGCTATGGGTTTCTTTTGAGTATAGCCGTAGGGGAGGAAATAAAATAGAGGTTAAGAAAGGAAGCTCTGTACAAAGACAACACCAAGAGGCACAACACTGAGCTGGGAAGATTTTTTTTTTTTCTCCAAGAGAATTGTGATTTAAACAGGACTTTCCCCCCCTCCCCTTTCCTTCCCCATAGATAACTATAGAAGGAATCTCATCAGATGAGAACTGATGCGATCTGAGTTGAACCACCGTAAAAGTGAACAATACTCCCGCAGAATGATGGTTCATCATTGTGTGTTCACTGCCGTGGGTTAGTTTTTTTTTTTTTTTCTCTTTCTGGAAATGGGACATCTAATGAGAGGAAGTGGGTATCTACAAATCTGGCAGATTCTATATTTCCAAGGCAGTCAATAACCAATGAGTCATTCTACCCACTGTTCTCAGCCCCAATTACTAGTGAAAAGCATCTTGGAAGATGCAAACAATAGACAAAATTCAGCTACCCCATGATGCTTTTCTCCTGATGCTAGCTCATTAGTATTTCACCTCAAGAATGATATGTGTGGAGATATGGGGTGGCTGTCGTGGGGGGGGGACCCACAAAATTCTTGCTGAATTTTCTTCAAATGAGTCATAATTTTGAACACTTAAAAATAATGAATATTCAAAAGCAGAAGAACTTCCCTTTTCTCAGAATAGATCCCAAATCCAATCATTCTGCTTCCTTGTATTCCAAAAGGGGTATTTTTGTCTTTCCTTTGAGTTACACCATAAAAATCACAGCAATGTGGTACTTTTGTTCCCTAAACTGTATGCGTTGTTGATCATTTAAAAACAAAACAACAGAAACGAAGTGGCATGCACTTATTGAATTATCCAAGTATAAGCAAGAAATAATCCTAGAAAACTTTCTCAAATATATCTCACCTTTAGTCCATTTTTTATATTGATGTTTTCCTTTAATGAACATGCTCATGATACATACTAATGCATCACCAAAACACCCTGTCCTATGATCCTATATTTTGAATGTCTCGATAAATTAAGATGACAGAAATTCATTTTTTTAAACAGGAAAGGGAAGGCCTTAAACCCTGCATGTATATTTAATCAGTCAAAACTCTGGGCTGCCTTCTATTTTAATAAACTCAATCTATGAATAATATGCATGTTACAAAGTACAGCATATATTTTTATTAACTAGCATCAAACATTTAATGCCATAGTTCCCATAAACGTGCCTGCCCAGTGACTAATTTCATGGATTCTCTTAATTTGGCGTTTTTTAAAGTATTCTCAGAGCAAGCCCTCATTAACAAAGTGAGATAGAACATATAGGAAAGTATATAAGTAAGTCAAGCAAAACACAAACCATTGCTTTGGGTAAATGGATTTGGTAGGGTCATAGGTCTGATTCTATGAAAGCCAAGTCATGTATGCCTAGTTATTTTTTTTTCTTAAATGAGTTGACGTTTCTTTCATTTTTCCAGTGAGAGGCAACTGAGAGTTCAGTTCTTACAGGTGCTCCGTCCCTCACTTCTAGGCTGAGGAAGGTTCACTGGTGGAGGGTGTGTTCTGAAGTTTCCTGCTTGTCTGTTAACTGTTTCCCTGTTCCTCACACAGCATCAACAATTATTTACCCAGCACTTACTGCCACTGTGCTGGAAACCAAAGAGCAAATAGGCTTTACTCCTCAGCAGGACAGAGTTAGAGCCAATGCTCCTCATAAAACTCCTGCTCTCCAACTTGCTGATTTCCATAAGGCCAAATCCACTCCTAGGAGGAGAGCATGTCATACTCTTCATTACTTCTTAATTAGTATCAATAACTCCGGTTGGAAAGTGCCATGTGTTTAGATCCTTATTGCACTATCTTATTCTTTCTGCACAGATCTTTACTATATTGATACTTTCTACTAAATGTGAGAGTTTGGAATTGTAGGTATAATAGAAAAAGGGGACAATGATTTGAAGA